>NC_051334.1:29457549-29757549 GCF_015220235.1 Choloepus didactylus | reverse complement strand
TCCCATGGAAGGGGGGAGAAGAACATGTATTTTTAAAGATAAAAGTAAGGAAACTGCAGATGCTATTTTAGACAGGGAGATCCTTCCTAAATAAACCCCTTAATTTGGGTAAAATTCTTGTTTCATTCATTGAAAAAAAAATTAAAGCCTTTAATATAGATGTGGTTAATTATCATAACTAGATTATGAACAGAATAATATTCAAGTATTTCAAAACTTCAGTGGTTTATTTGTAAGCGCTAAGAATCAATAAGGTCTTAAATGACATTTAGATTAGAATGATGGGATCTAGAATTTAGATCATAGGGGAAATAGAGAGGTGAAGAGATGAAAAGGAGGGTTGTAAAAATTTGGAAGTATTAAAAATAACATCCCTGATATATCACCAACATATAATCTTAACAAGACAGTTTGCGTCACCCTCAAATTTAAGGCATAAACTTGCTCATCTGTTTGTCAAATTAAATAAAAACACCAATAATGATGTGTTGGAAAATGTCATTGGAAACAATCTCAAGCATTGCTGTTGAGACAACAAATTGGTCCTAGCTATTTGCAAGGCAATTTGGCAATAGCCATGATCTTGTAATTCTGCTTCTCCAAATCTGGCCTAAGGAAACATTTATGGAGGCATATACAATGCTTACACACAGTGAAAAAGTGAGAAAAACCTCAGTGTCTGTAATGAGAAATGATTTACTAAAATAAAATATTCCTATATATGTAATATTTCATAACTGTTAAAAGGTAGATCTGTATAAGCAAACATGCTGCTTGGTGAGAGCCAAACTGCGCCCCAAGTAGTTAGGCCCAAGATCCTTTATGAGACAGTAAACAGCTTTTTCCTGTCTTTATTTCCATGAGGTCACCTCCTGTGATGCCAGGAGGCAGCTCCAACCCATCAGCTCCATTTGTGTGTAGCTGCCGCTGGTGTCTTCTTTGCACCCCTGTCTTCATCCAGCCTTTCAGAAATCTTAATTTGCATGGGCCCAAAATGTCCTTCCAGATGCAGAAACTCTTCTGCCACCTTATCATCCCAAATCCCCCCACTTCTCACCAATCCCCAGTCTTCTCACTTTCCTTATGTTATTGCCTGCTACTCCTTCATTCCAAGGACTGGTCCAATGATTTATTTAATGTTTAAGTTAGCAAGTGGTTTTTGCTGAAGTTTCATGTAGTCCTGATATATACTTTGGGGTGGGGGAGAGAATAACCTAGAATCCCCTTCTAATTTAGGAATAAGAATTCTGGATAGATGGTGGGGACAGATGTTGGACATGGAACTAGGGCTCTCAGAACAGAAGAAAAATATACAAATGCCTAAGATGGGCATGGTGTTTTGGGGAACTGGGAGGAGTTCAGCATGACGAGGGTTCCAGGTCCTATGGGAACAGACAGAGATGAGGATGAGAAGGCAGGAAAGGACCACACATCATGAGGGCCTAAGGCAAATGGACTTTTTCCTGGAGGCAGTGGGGAGCTGTTTATATCTAAACAGGGCATCAAAAATATTATAGTCATATACCTTTGGAGAGTGGTTGGAGAGGAGCAGGCCAGAAAGGTTAAAAGGCAGTTGTAAAATTAGGGATGAGATGATGCCAGGCTCTAGCAGTGGAAATGGTTAAGGAAAATTTTCATATGATTAGACTCAGATTTCAATTATTTTCAGTTACAAAGCCAGAGGATAAAGTATTTGTATTCCTCGGAGACATATGAGCATTGATGTACAATTGGGATATGCTTGTGGCCCTCTGGGATGCCCCTCTAGGGTGGGTGCTGGCTGTCCTCCTCAGAACGTTTTCTGTAATCCACCTTCCTTCCTTCTTTCCTTTGTTCGGCAAGTACTGCTATTGTTAAATGGAGTCAAGGCTGATACCCTTTCTCTAGAAGAACTAATTGCTTGTTTTCATGACTGTGTGATATTAACTGTACTCCACTGTGCCGTAGTGTGATGTGTTATCAAGAACAGAGCACTCTTTGGAGTTTGTAAACTTGGGCTCGAGTCTTGCCTCTAGTACTTAGTAGCTCTGGGAACTTGTGAAGGCTATTTATTTGTCATATCTGAATCTTGGTGTAATCATTTGGAAAATACAGATTATGAGAATACATAATGTTCAGCATTGTTGAAATACTAGGAGTAATGAATGGAAAGCACCTGACACACAATTGCTTTTATTATTATGTTGTATCCAACTCATTGCATCTGCTTTTTTAAAATTCAATTTTATTGAGATATCGTCACATACCATACAATCATCCAAAGTGTACCATCAGTTGTTCGCAGTACCATCATATAGTTGTGCATTCATCACCACAATCAATTTTTGAACATTTTCATTACTCCAAAAAAATAGAAATAAGAATAAAAATACAAGTAAAAAACAACATCCAAATCACCCCCCCCAACCTATTTTTCATTTAGTTTTTTGTCCCCATTTTTCTACTCATCCATCCATACACTGGATAAAGGGAGTGTAATCCACAAGGTTTTCACAATCACACTGTTACCTCTTGTAAGCTACATTGTTATACAATCGTTTTCAAGAGTCCAGACTACTGGGTTGGAGTTTGGTAGTTTCAGGTATTTACTTCTAGCTATTCCAATGCATTAAAACCTAAGAGGTGTTATCTATATAGTGCATAAGAATGTCCACCAGAGTGACCTCTCAACTCCATTTGAAATCTCTCAGCCACTGAAAGTATTTCATCTCATTTTGCATCCCCCTTTTGATCAAGAAGATTTTCTCAATCCCATGATGCGGGGTCCAGATTCATCCCCGGGAGTTATATCCTGTGTTGCCAGGGAGATTTACACCCCTGGGGGTCAGATTGCATCTGCTTTTTGACTTAGGTCAGGAGTCAGCCAGCCACAACCCTTGAGCCAAATCGGCCTGCCTCCTGTTTTATGAAATAAAGTTTTATTGGAACAGAGTCATGCTCATCCATTTTTACATATTGCCTATGGCTGCTTTTGTGCTACAGTGGCAGAGTCGAGTAGTTGTGACAGAGACCGTATGACCTGCAAAACCCAAATATTTATTATCTGGCCCTTTATAGAAAATGTTTGCTGCCTCCTAACTTAGGCTTTTCCAAATGCTCTCATAAAGTTCTTCCCCCTTTAGGTTTTTTCTTTGACTCCCTGTTTGTGTTGTTTGGGTGTAAAGTAAAAGTGCATCTATATACAAAAGTTATAACAACAGTTTTCTGGGAAACTATGTAAATGCTAGACTAGAAGGAAGAAATTTTATTGCAATTTCTTCTGAAATCCAAGTAAATGATTTACAAGGTGCTGCACTGTCAGCCCTTATTTCTAAGTTGTGAATTTGCACATAGGTTAATTTTGGTATTCCCCTGTCTGGTAATGATTAATGCAGGCTAAATTTGCTTAGAACATCTCATCTGCAAATGTCCTTGACTATCTTTTCCTTCACACTAAGCCAGTCATGGAGAAATCTAAATATATATAGCTTATCTATTATGAGAAACAAATTCATGTGATAAAATGTCTTTGAACAATTGAAGTAATTCATAAGTTTAAGTTTTAGCGTCGCAGGTGAGAAGTCTAAGAAATATGTTAACATTTGTTTGAAGTATATGTTTTATAATACCTTTGACGAAATAGTGATGCCTTATAAGAATTTTACAGATAATCACTGAGAATTAAGAAAAAATACCAACAATTAATTTAAAAAAACCCAAATAATTGTTCTCTGTTTCTCTGTTTAAAAATTTTAACATGCCATCATGTGATGCACTGTTTTTATTCTAATTGTACATTAAAGGGTTGTCATGAGGATTAAATGCATTAATGTACAGATAATTTTTGTTTAGAACTTTTATGTATTATTTTACTCTCCGTGAAGCTTTAGTGATCTTTCAAAAGCTGCCTTAGTGTGCTCTCTGCTGCCCTCTGCTGCTCATTTACATAAACCAATTTCGATTCTGAATAATACTCAATCTATAAACTCACGCAATATTAAAATTTGAGGGGACTCTACAGATATTTTAATCCCACATTCTCAATTTCTAGATGAGAAGTTGAGTCTTCGAGAGGTTAACTGACATGTGAACGTGGGCTCTGATTTCAGACTGTTGGAGTTTGAATGCCTGGTTGGCTTTGGACACATTACTCAATTTTGTCATTTGTAAAATGAGCATAATGATAGTACCTACATCTTAGAATCTTTGTGAGAATCATTTAAGTTACTACATAAAAGTGTTTGGGATGTGGCTAGTACTACATCAATGTTATCTGTTATTGTAAACTTGTTACTAACTTGACTAAAGCCACTAGCTAGTGACAAGGTCAGAACTAAAACTCTAGTCTCTTAACTACTAGTCTCTTACTAGTTTAAGATTTTTATTTTTGCATTATTGACTCTGGCATTGTAATTAAATTTTACATTCAAATTTTTTATATTCACAATTTTCCATTAAATTTTGTGCATTTAAAAAATGTAACCTCTTCAATACATTTGAATCTCTTGTAGTCTTGTTATGTGATATCACAGCCCTTGTTGCCTCTCATTGGTTAGTCTCTCATCTGGTTAGCCTTCCTTGTACTGCTTAAGCCAGGCTCCCCACAGAAGTTACTACAAACTCTTGTAGGCTCCCCAGGCCCCCAGTAAAAACTCCCACTGCCACACTTGGGAGATGATTTCACTGCTGACTTCCAGTCACTTCTCTAATGAGGTCCTGGTCTGAATCTCTGACAGTTGGACATTTGCACCGGGAGAGTCTGCCTCATGTGAACCTCAAGAGGAACTACACTAAACTCCTCAGTCCCCTTCCTGGCTCCGCCTCCTGATTTTCCTATTTTGGTCAATGCTAGCTCCATTTTCCCACATCCCCAGACTCAGAGTTACTTTTTGCTCCTCTCTCTCCCTCACTTCCATGTCCAGGATACTTGGTCTCTCAAATTAATTCCTTCTCTTCCTTTTCTGCTTCTTCCTTGGTTCCTTCCCCTATCACTTCGGCAGCCTGTTAATGTGGGTCCCTAACTCCAGTTTCTCCCTGTTGAAATTCATCTTGCTCTTTACTGATAGATTACGTTGTGCCCTGAATTTGCTCAGTTATCTTCAAGAGCTTTGTATTGCCTGTAGGGGAAATCAAATGTCCTCAAACTTTCATGTTCCAACTCACCTCTTTGCCCTTATCTCCCACTCCTCCCTTGCAGGAAACCCTTTCCTTTCCTTTTCTTTCCTACTTCTAAACACGAGGACACACCTTCTGCTTTCCTGTCATTGGCTCTACTACTTTACTGGACCTTGCACACCAGAATGGTAGGGTTCATATTCTACCAGAATTAAGGTACCAACAAACCTCCCAATAGATGGCAAGAAGGGCAAAGGGACCATTATTCAAAACTAAGTCCTAACCTCTTTCATTTTTGTGAAGGAGTGGAGATTATCTGGAGGACTTATAAACATCATAAGCATAAAATGAAACAAGAATCCATTAGGGCTGAATAAGGAGGATTTGGGATATGTCTGAATGGGAACAAGGGATAATAGATGGTGATTCTGCAAATTGTGACATTTCAGTAAAGGCTCTTAGATGACCATGATTTGGAGAAATAACACTGCATCCTACCTAGGCTGATGTCTGTTAGTGGCCCACACAAGAATGAAAACACACACCTCTTCGATTTTGTTTACCTTCTCTCCTCTCTCTGCAAATCTTTCCCCCGTTCTCATTGCCTGTTCAAATCCTTCCTATTCTTTAGGGTCAGCTAAAGGTTTACCTTTTGCACAGTGATCTTTCTCTCTTTCTTCTTCACACTTAGAATATTCAATATCTTTAACCATAAATTCAACTGTGCAGGAAATGCCATCTTTTTTCTCCTCTCAGCTACTTTAAAACATCTACTTTTAGTTTTTGTTTTAATTAAAACATTTTTAAATCAAAGTTATATACTCACATTGTTTGGGTCAAATCATTTTAAGAAGTTTGTTATGATAAAGAGCAGTCCCCTGCACTCATTCTCCAGAAGCAACTGTTTTTACCTCCTTTAACTGATTATTTGGTATTTACTACCATTTCTTTAAATAGCATACTTGTATTGCAACTTCTGTATTTTTCAGTTTTTGGCATTATTTATTGACTTGTAACCACAACGATGAGGATTTAGTTCTCTTTCCTCTTCTGGCTTCCACCAAGTCCCCTTCCTCTCAGTGTATGGAGTGACCACCTAGTCTAGAAACACAGACAAATACACCAGATGATTTTTATTGGTATTGCAATCCTGCACATGATAAAATACTATTATCTATGTTTCCTGACTTTATGGTTACCCTGTAGTTATATTTTAAATTTGGTAAGATCAATTTTCAATGCTTTATATATTTTTATGAATATATGGAAGCCATTTACAATTCAGCCAGGTAGTAAACCACAAGTTTCTTTCCCTGCACAAGGTTTTTTTTTTTACTATTAATTGGAGTGTATAATTCTCTAGATCTGTGCTGTCCAGTATGATAGATACAAGCCACACTTGGCTGTTTAAATTTAAATTAATTTTTAGGTGAAATAAATGAAAAATTCAGTTATACTAGCCACATTCTAAGTGCTCACTAATTACATGTTGCTATTGCCTATCATACTGGACATCACAGATACAGAACATTTCCTTCATTGCAGAAAGTTCTATTGGACAGCACTTTTGTCACTTCAAAGACGTCCTAAGAGACCATAGTATTAAAACAAAGTCTCTTCAAAAAATTTTCCTTGAACCATTCATGCAGGCATTCTAGACTGATCCAAATAAAAACAGAAAAAATATAAAGGAAATTCTATATATTTCAAAATAGTGAAACAAAGCATCTCAAATAAGGGGCTCACCCCCATTTCATTACCAAATATCTGAAATTTATTCTCTGCATTCACCATCTTTTTTTTTTTTTTTTTAATCATCATTTTATTGAGATATATTCACATACCACGCAGTCATACAAAACAAATTGTACTTTCGATTGTTTACAGTACCATTACATAGTTGTACATTCATCACCTAAATCAATCCCTGACACCTTCATTAGCACACACACAAAAATAACAAGAATAATAATTAGAGTGAAAAAGAGCAATTGAAGTAAAAAAGAACACTGGGTACCTTTGTCTGTTTGTTCCCTTCCCCTACTTTTCTACACATCCATCCATAAACTAGACAAAGTGGAGTGTGGTCCTTATGGCTTTCCCAATCCCACTGTCACCCCTCATAAGCTACATTTTTATACAACTGTCTTCGAGATTCATGGGTTCTGGGTTGTAGTTTAATAGTTTCAGGTATCCACCACCAGCTACCCCAATTCTTTAGAACCTAAAAAAGGTTGTCTAAAGTGTGCGTAAGAGTGCCCACCAGAGTGATCTCTCGGCTCGTTTTGGAATCTCTCTGCCACTGAAGCTTATTTCATTTCCTTTCACATCCCCATTTTGGTCAAGAAGATGTTCTCCATCCCACGATGCCGGGTCTACATTCCTCCCCGGGAGTCATATTCCACGTTGCCAGGGAGATTCACTTCCCTGGGTGTCTGATCCCACGTAGGGGGGAGGGCAGTGATTTCACCTTTCAAGTTGGCTTAGCCAGAGAGAGAGGGCCACATCTGAGCAACAAAGAGGCATTCAGGAGGAGACTCTTAGGCACAAATACAGGGAGGCCTAGCCTCTCCTTTGCAGCAACCGTCTTCCCAAGGGTAAAACTTATGGTAGAGGGCTCAACCCATCAAACCACCAGTCCCCTATGTCTGTGGTCATGTTAGCAACCATGGAGGTGGGGTAGGCGAATACCCCTGCATTCTCCACAGGCTCCTCAAGGGGGCACTACATCTTTTTTTTTTTTCCTTGTTTTTTTCTTTTCTTTCTTTTTTTTTTTTTTTAACTTTCCCTTCTTTTTTAAATCAACTGTATGAAAAAAAAAGTTAAAAAGAAAACAAACATACAATAAAAGAACATTTCAAAGAGACCATAACAAGGGAGTAAGAAAAAGACAACTAACCTAAGATAACTGCTTAACTTCCAACATGTTCCTACTTTACCCCAAGAAAGTTACATAATATAGCAACATTTCAGTGAACTTGTTCCTACTACATCCATCAGAAATTAACAGACCATAGTCATTTCTGGGCATCCCCAGAACGTTAAATAGCTTATCTGTTCTTCTTGGATTATTGTTCCCCCTTCCTTAATTGCTCTCTACTGCTAGTTCCCCTACATTCTACATTATAAACCATTTGTTTTACATTTTTCAAAGTTCACATTAGTGGTAGCATATAATATTTCTCTTTTTGTGCCTGGCTTATTTCGCTCAGCATTATGTCTTCAAGGTTCATCCATGTTGTCATATGTTTCACCAGATCGTTCCTTCTTACTGCCGCGTAGTATTCCATCGTGTGTATATACCACATTTTATTTATCCACTCATCTGTTGAAGGACATTTGGGTTGTTTCCATCTCTTGGCAATTGTGAATAATGCTGCTATGAACATTGGAGTGCAGATATCTGTTCGTGTCACTGCTTTCCGATCTTCCGGGTATATACCGAGAAGTGCAATCGCTGGATCGAATGGTAGCTCTATATCTAGTTTTCTAAGGAACTGCCAGACTGACTTCCAGAGTGGCTGAACCATTATACAGTCCCACCAACAATGAATAAGAGTTCCAATTTCTCCACATCCCCTCCAGCATTTGTAGTTTCCTGTTTGTTTAATGGCAGCCATTCTAACCGGTGTTAGATGGTATCTCATTGTGGTCTTAATTTGCATCTCTCTAATAGCTAGTGAAGCTGAACATTTTTTTCATGTGTTTCTTGGCCATTTGTATTTCCTCTTCAGAGAACTGTCTTTTCATATCTTTTGCCCATTTTATAATTGGGCTGTCTGTACTATTGTCATTGAGTTGTAGGATTTCTTTGTATATGCAAGATATCAGTCTTTTGTCAGATACATGGTTTCCAAAAATTTTTTCCCATTGAGTTGGCTGCCTCTTTACCTTTTTGAGAAATTCCTTTGAGGTGCAGAAACTTCTAAGCTTGAGGAGTTCCCATTTATCTATTTTCTCTTTTGTTGCTTGTGCTTTGGGTGTAAAGTCTAGGAAGTGGCCTCCTAATACAAGGTCTTGAAGATGTTTTCCTACATTATCTTCTAGGAGTTTTATGGTACTTTCTTTTATATTGAGATCTTTGGTCCATTTTGAGTTAATTTTTGTGTAGGGGGTGAGGTAGGGGTCCTCTTTCATTCTTTTGGATATGGATATCCAACTCTCCCAGCCCCATTTGTTGAAAAGACCATTATGGCTCAGTTCGGTGACTTTGGGGGCCTTATCAAAGATCAGTCGGCCATAGATCTGAGGGTCTATCTCTGAATTCTCAATTCGATTCCATTGATCTATATGTCTATCTTTGTGCCAGTACCATGCTGTTTTGGCAACTGTGGCTTTATAATAAGCTTCAAAGTCAGGGAGTGTAAGTCCTCCCACTTCGTTTTTCTTTTTTAGAGTGTCTTTAGCAATTCGAGGCATCTTCCCTTTCCAAATAAATTTGATAACTAGCTTTTCCAAGTCTGCAAAGTAGGTTGTTGGAATTTTGATTGGGATTGCATTGAATCTGTAGATGAGTTTGGGTAGAATTGACATCTTAATGACATTTAGCCTTCCTATCCATGAACATGGAATATTTTTCCATCTTTTAAGGTCCCCTTCTATTTCTTTTAGTAGAGTTATGTAGTTTTCTTTGTATAGGTCTTTTACATCTTTGGTTAAGTTTATTCCTAGGTACTTGATTTTTTTAGTTGCTATTGAAAATGGTATCTTTTTCTTGAGTGTCTCTTCAGTTTGTTCATTTCTAGCATATAGAAACATTACTGACTTATGTGCATTAATCTTGTATCCCGCTACTTTGCTAAATTTGTTTATTAGCTCTAGTAGGTGTATCGTTGATTTCTCAGGGTTTTCTAGATATAAGATCATATCATCTGCAAACAATGACAGTTTTACTTCTTCTTTTCCAATTTGGATGCCTTTTATTTCTTTGTCTTGCCGGATTGCCCTGGCTAGCACTTCCAGCACAATGTTGAATAACAGTGGTGACAGCGGGCATCCTTGTCTTGTTCCTGATCTTAGAGGGAAGGCTTTCAGTCTCTCACCATTGAGTACTATGCTGGCTGTGGGTTTTTCATATATGCTCTTTATCATGTTGAGGAAGTTTCCCTCAATTCCTACCTTTTGAAGTGTTTTTATCAAAAAGGGATGTTGGATTTTGTCAAATGCTTTTTCAGCATCTATTGAGATGATCAATTGATTTTTCCCTTTCGAGTTTTTAATGTGTTGTAATACATTGATTGTTTTTCTTATGTTGAACCATCCTTGCATGCCTGGAATGAACCCCACTTGGTCATGGTGTATGATTTTTTTAATGTGTCTTTGGATTCGATTTGCAAGTATTTTGTTGAGGATTTTTGCATCTATATTCATTAGGGAGATTGGCCGGTAGTTTTCCTTTTTTGTAGCATCTTTGCCTGGTTTTGGTATTAGATTGATGTTAGCTTCATAAAATGAGTTAGGTAGTGTTCCATTTTTTTCAATGTTTTGAAAGAGTTTGAGTAAGATTGGTGTCAGTTCTTTCTGGAAAGTTTGGTAGAATTCCCCTGTGAAGCCATCTGGCCCTGGGCATTTATTTGTGGGAAGATTTTTGATGACTGATTGGATCTCTTTGCTTGTGATGGGTTGGTTGAGGTCTTCTATTTCTTCTCTGGTCAGTCTAGGTTGTTCATATGTTTCCAGGAAATTGTCCATTTCTTCTACATTATCCAGTTTGTTGCCATACAGTTGTTCATAATATCCTCTTATAATTTTTTTAATTTCTTCAGGATCTGCAGTTATGTCACCTTTTTCATTCATTATTTTGTTTATATGGGTCTTCTCTCTTTTTGATTTTGTCAGTCTAGCTAGGGGCTTGTCAATCTTGTTGATCTTCTCAAAGAACCAACTTTTGGTGATATTTATCCTCTCTATTGTTTTTTTGTTCTCTATGTCATTTATTTCTGCTTTAATCCTTGTTATTTCTTTTCTTGTACTTGGTTTAGGATTGGTTTGCTGTTCGTTTTCTAGCTTCTTCAGTTGATCCATTAGTTCTTTGATTTTGGCTCTTTCTTCCTTTTTAATATATGCGTTTAGTGCTATAAATTTCCCCCTTAGCACTGCTTTTGCTGCATCCCATAGGTTTTGGTATGTTGTGTTCTCATTTTCATTCGTCTCTATATATTTAGCAATTTCTCTTGCTATTTCTTCTTTAACCCACTGATTGTTTAGGAGTGTGTTGTTTACCCTCCAGGTATTTGTGAATTTTCTAAGTCTCTGATGGTTATTGACTTCTAATTGTATTCCATTGTGGTCAGAGAATGTGCTTTGAATAATTTCAATCTTTTTAAATTTACTGAGGCTTGTTTTATGTCCCAGCATATGATCTATTCTGGAGAAAGTTCCGTGAGCACTAGAAAAGTATGTGTATCCTGGTGATTTGGGATGTAATGTCCTGTAGATGTCTGTTAAATGTAATTCATTTATCAGATTGTTTAGGTTTTCAATTTCCTTATTGGTCTTCTGTCTGGTTGATCTATCTATAGGAGAGAGTGATGTGTTGAAGTCTCCCACAATTATTGTGGAAACATCAATTGCTTCCTTTAGTTTTGCCAGTGTTTCTCTCATGTATTTTGTGGCACCTTGATTGGGTTCATAGACATTTACGATTGTTATTTCTTCTTGCTGAATTGCCCCTTTTATTAGTATGTAGTGGCCTTCTTTGTCTCTCAAAACATCCCTGCATTTGAAGTCTATTTTATCTGAGATTAATATTGCTACACCTGCTTTCTTTTGGCTGTAGCTTGCATGAAATATTTTTTTCCATCCTTTCACTTTCAGTTTCTTTGTGTCCCTGTGTCTAAGATGAGTCTCTTGTATGCAACATATTGATGGTTCATTTTTTTTGATCCATTCTGCGAATCTATATCTTTTAATTGGGGAGTTTAATCCATTTACATTCAACGTTAAAACCGTGAAGGCATTTCTTGAATCAGCCGTCTTATTCTTTGGATTATGTTTGCCATATTTTTCCCTCTCTCTATTAATATCCTTTATTGTACCCATACCGAATCTCTTTAGTACTGAACCTTTCTCCACGTCTTTCTGTCCTGTCTTTGTTTCTCTGTCTGTAGGGCTCCCTTTAGTATCTCCAGTAGGGCAGGTCTCTTGTTAGCAAATTCTCTCAGCATTTCTTTGTCTGTGAAAAATTTAAGCTCTCCCTCAAATTTGAAGGAGAGCTTTGCTGGATAAAGTATTCTTGGCTGGAAATTCCTCTCACTCAGAATTTTAAATATATCGTGCCACTGCCTTCTGGCCTCCATGGTGGCTGCTGAGTAGTCACTACTTAGTCTTATGCTGTTTCCTTTGTATGTGGTGAATTGCTTTTCTCTTGCTGCTTTCAGAACTTGCTCCTTCTCTTCTATGTTTGACAGTGTGATCAGTATATGTCTCGGAGTGGGTTTTTTTGGATTTATTCTATTTGGAGTTCGCTGAGCATTTATGATTTGTGTATTTATGTTGTTTAGAAGATTTGGGAAGTTTTCCCCAACAATTTCTTTGAATACTCTTCCTAGACCTTTACCCTTTTCTTCCCCTTCTGGGACACCAATGAGTCTTATATTCGGACGTTTCATATTATCTATCATATCCCTGAGGTCCATTTCGAGTTTTTCAATTTTTTTCCCCATTCTTTCTTTTATGCTTTCATTTTCCATTCTGTCATCTTCCAGGTCACTGATTCGTTGTTCAACTTCCTCTAGTCTTGTACTATGAGTGTCCAGAATCTTTTTAATTTGGTCAACAGTTTCTTTAATTTCCATAAGATCATTCACCATCTTTTGATACCTCCTTTCAAACACTCCTTGAAAGGGATGAACTATCCAGATGCCACTCTTTATAGGACAGTGATCATCCAGTGTCCATGGGATTAATGTGGATTTGGGGAAAAGCCTTTGCAGACCCTGCCATTGGGTCTGGGAGATTTGGGCAGGGAATTCTGAAGTTCTGAATAGCAGGAATGTGGTAATTTAGGAGGTGGTGGTGTAGAGGCTGGGTGGGTTCTATCCGTTGGCCCCTAGGACTCCTCACACTGTTGGAAGGGACACAATTGAAGGAAGACCAGAGTCTTCATCCATTTCTAATGTATGGCCCAGAACAGGGGTTCACATTATCTCAGCCTAAGGACTCCTTTGCCTCTCTCCTGTACTGGATTTCCTGTTTCCCTTATCTCTGATCTCTTTCTTGATTTACTTCTTTCAGTGGCGCACATCCTCCAATGACTTCCTGAGAAAGGTGCCTGGGAGATGAATTATTAGAGACTTGTGACGTAAAAATATATTTCTTCTGTCTTTGTACTTGATAGATAATTTGGTCATAGAATTCTAGGCTGAAAATAATTTTCCTTCAAAAATTTTCATTGTCTTCTTGTTTCCCATGCTGCTGAAGATTCTGGTTCTTAGTCTTTTTATGTGGCCTGTTTTTTTGTTTTTTTTCTCTCTCTATAAACTTATAGGATCTTCCCTTTGTTCCCAGGGTTCTAACATTTTACAAACTGTAGGTCTTCTTTAACCCCAGTATTCTGGTACATGACAGTCACTTTCACTTTGGAAACTCAACTCTTTCAGTTTTGGAAAATATGCTTGAATTGTTTCTTTGAATTTCTCCCCTGTTTTTCCTCTGTTCTCTTTCTGAACTTCCTATTATTCAGATATTTGACCTCCTGGACTGGTCTGCTAATTTTACCTTTTCTCTATGATTTTCCATCTTATAATTTTGTTCTATTTTCAAAATGGAAGGATGCCTCAATTTTACCTTCCAATCATTCTACTGAGTTTTAAAATCTCTATCATTTTTAATTTTCAAGAGTTTCAGAATACTTCTTTTTTTAAATAGCATCCCATTCTTAATTCAAGATTTGTAATATTATCTCTTAGCTCTTTGAGAATATTAATGGTAGATTGCACCCCAACCCCCTTAGAGTTCAGTAGTTCCAGGTTGCTGTTTTGATTTATCTTATGTCAGAGATTTCTTCAGATGTTTCAAAATTCTGCTCATGTTTAAGGATGGGCATCTAAAAAGCTCAGTGGACTTTATCAATTTATGAGCTTGAGTGGAGGGTGATCTGGTTGCCCAGTTTAGTTGGAGAACTTCTGATGTAAGTTTCTTTTCCTCTTGGATTAGTCAGATTTCCCAGAATACTTTTGCAATATCCTGCCTGGAAGGTGGATGTCATACTGTTTACCCCCACAGAGGACTCAGTCTACTTCAGGGTTCTGGATTCTGATCTTTAAAAGCTCAGGTTATGGTATCTTAATGGCTGTTTCTCCAAAACTATTGTTTCCGCCAAAAGTCCGTTTAGAAACTCAAAAGCCAAGAATGGTGTTCTTGCTCTGGTTTTCCACAATGATATTCCAAAGTCTTGAAGGTGGAATGCCCTAACTACAGCCTGGGTGGGGAGGGGTGGAGAGGGTCATGAAGTAACTGCCATCACTATTAGTCCTTTATGATAAACTCTTTTGCTCTGTTAATTATCTTCTCGCATATGTAAGATTTCCCCTTTCACCTGACTGTTAAGCTTGTTGAGGGCAGAAGCACCTTAGAATGATTTGTCAGGAAAGAGCAACATTTTCTTTATCCTTAAAAGGTAAGTATGCTTAGCATACAACAAGTACTTCGCAAGTTTACTGAAGACCTTTAACTTTCTATCTTTATGGTGCATAACAGTTCCTGGCATGTAGTAAACATTTAGATAATTGATAAATTTGCTGAATATGTCTTTAAACAGTTCCAAAAGTGAAAATATTTAAAATATGACCCTTATAAAATTTTTTAAAAGGGGGAACACATTTTATGTACTTAGAAAATAATATCTATGTGAATGTAAGGGATACTAATTTTTTTTAATGGACCCTTACTTATGGTTAAAAAAATTCCTTCTTTTCTAATTTGGCTTTTCAATTTCAGGCTAAAGTTGACAGGTTTGGTTTAGATGCCTGACCAAAGAGGACCCGTTTTCCTTGCTATGGTCTGTTGCCCCAAAAATGTATTCCATTTTTAGAAAATGCAGCTGCTGTTTCTAGCCTATTCTAGCCCCTCTTGACTCCAGTGACAACTGCTGAGGGTGGGGAGGAAAGGCCCTGGGTCAGGAAACCACCTTTTTTAGTAACCAGGGTTGAGGAGAACACATCAACTGGTTGCATAGACATTCCCAGAAAGTATTCTGAAAAATGGGAGTGATAGAGTAAGAAATTCCAACTGAGCTGCAAAGATAGGCGAGGCTTCATGGTCGTTCATGATGGGCTGATAGTGAAATAATTTTATACCATACAATCGGCATCAATTATTTAATTCGAATGAACTAATATCTTTTGTTATCTCCTAAATGCAAGTAACTGTGCTAGCTCCTAGGAATAAAATACAAAGAGAAGTAACACACATCTCTGGTTTTCAGTAGAATTTGCCACATATTTCCTCATTATTTTTCTCATAACCCACTGTCCAGACCAGCGATATTGCTTCCCAATTTACAACTTTTCAATCTCTCTCCATTTCCTGTGGGACAAAGTGCAGATGCTTTCACATGCCTCCCAAGTCCCTTCATGATTCAATTCCATTCTATTTTCCCAATCCCTTCTACTTATTCTACTTCTTGATATATCGTGACTTGGTCATACCACCATATTATATTATAACTCTGTGCCTATGGCTGGAACTCCTTTTTACTGTTCACAATCCAGCTGAAATATCACCACCTCTGTGACACATCCCATGCCTTCCTCCCCTTTGCCACAGGCTGTGTTAGGGGCCCCTCCTCTGTACTTTCTATCTGCCTATCACTATTATAACTCTCAGTGATATAATATTGGACTTGTTTGTATCCAGTGAGAAACTTCCTGAAAGATAGAGCTGTATCCTCGTCATTATTATCGTTATACATAGCATCTTGATATGTCTAGCCCATGCCATAGTGACGGCTGGGTGAATGAATGAAATGGCTTCATTTATTGTCCTTTACTTTTTTTTTGTATGTTAACTGCCAACTTCTGAAATTCCAATCTTATTTTACTCCATTGTTACTCATCAACTCTCTTTCCAGAATGCTGTCAGAAGCGTATCTCAGTGGACTTGCCTACTGGAATGATATCCACTGGGGTTGTGCATCTTGTAAGGAGCAGGTGGCTGAAGAAAAGAAAGAGGAGATGAATTCTGCTACCACCCTTTCCTATTCCTCTGTGAATGAAACACAGGTCAGAAGTCTCTACGTGAGCTGCCAAACCTCTGGCAAGTTTATTCCTTCAGTGCATTCGAGAGAGAACCAGCACAGCAGAAATCAGAGACTCACAATGCTACAGACAAACCCCAATCCTGTGTTTGAAAGTCCAACCACAACTACAGTTGAAATATGTAGAGACCCCAGCACAAGCAGAGAAACTTACTTGGTTCCACCTTCCTGTCAAAGTATTTGCAAGAATTACAATGACTTACATATTGCAGGGGGTCAGGTGATGGCCATTAATTCCGTGACAACAGATTTTCCCTCCAAGAGCAGTTTTGAATATGGCCCTTTGCTGAAGTCGTCAGAGATTTCTTTGCCAATGGAGGATTCCATTTCCACTCAGTCAATTGACTTTCCCCCAAAACCTATCCAGCGGTACTCATCCTACTGGAGAATAACCAGCATCAAAGAGAAAAGCAGCCTGCAAATGCAGAAGCCTGTTTCTAATGCAATGCTCAATGAATACCTGGAGCAGAAGGTGGTGGAGTTATATAAACAGTACATTATGGACACTGTATTTCATGACAGTTCCCCTACCCAGATTCTGGCATCTGAGCTCATCATGACAAGCGTAGATCAAATTAGTCTTCAAGTGTCCAGAGAGAAGAACCTGGGGACCTCAAAAGCGAGAGACATAGTCATTAACCGCCTGTTACAACTGGTTTCAACCTCAACCTCAACTGAAATCAGCACTCCTAGTCTCCATATTTCTCAGTATAGTAATGTGAATCCATAGAGAGGATCCTTTCATTCCTCTATCTCAACTACTCAAACCCAAAGCAACACTTGATTACATTTGTTCTGAGAATGTGCAGAAGTGGTTCGTGAAGGCAAGTTCAGAGCTAGAGATGTAAAGGTCAGCTATAAGTCAGGAGTGAATTAAGGGGAAACCTCATAACATTACATATAATGAAGAAATGTGGAAAAAGAACTATAAAGAATTATTTCAAAGAGAGGTTTATACAGCAAAGTAAGCAAAAATAAAAATGATAAAAAAGAAAAGGTTATGATTCATCTAAGGAAATATAGATATTGAAAAAGAAGAAAAAGAAGCCAAATAAGAAGGAAGCACACCATCACAAAACTAAAAAGCCAAAAGGCTTCTGGGTAAAGAGTTGAGAATACATTTGTTACTAAAATAAATTCCTACAAGTTGTTTCTTTTTGGGGGAAATGGACTGTAGAAGGCTGTCATGTTTAGGTAGAAAGTCAGGTTCAAATATTTTTTCTAAAAGATATGTTTATAACTCTTTTCTCTATTCTGTTATCAGATCATTTAAAGATACGTTCCTTATACACATTAAAATTCTAGCAAATTCAATTGCGTTTTTATTTTTGAATGATTACTTAGTTACAGCCATAGCCACAAAACAGCCACTCAAATCCCCTAGTTCTATTTTCTAGTGGAGATGATTTCTAAGTGGAGAACAACACATAGTGACTATTTAAAATATTTTGTTTTATTTTGTTGTGTATGATTTTCTTGAAGTACTAAGCTTCAAAAGAAATTATGAATCTTATTTTTCTCTTCCTTCTCCCCATGCTCTCTTTTTTTTTTAATCTTCATTTTATTGAGATATATTCACATACTATGCAGTCATACAAAACAAATCGTACATTCGATTGTTCACAGTACCATTACATAGTTGTACATTCATCACCTAAATCAATCCCTGACACCTTCATTAGCACACACACAAAAATAACAAGAATAATAATTAAAGTGAAAAAGAGCAATTGAAGTAAAAAAGAACACTGGGTACCTTTGTCTGTTTGTTTGTTTGTTTCCTTCCCCTATTTTTCTACTCATCCATCCATAAACTAGACAAAGTGGAGTGTGGTCCTTATGGCTTTCCCAATCCCATTGTCACCCCTCATAAGCTACATTTTATACAATTGTCTTCGAGATTCATGGGTTCTGGGTTGTAGTTTGATAGTTTCAGGTATCCACCACCAGCTACCCCAATTCTTTAGAACCTAAAAAGGGTTGTCTAAAGTGTGCGTAAGAGTGCCCACCAGAGTGACCTCTCGGCTCCTTTTGGAATCTCTCTGCCACTGAAGCTTATTTCATTTCCTTTCACATCCCCCTTTTGGTCAAGAAGATGTTCTCCGTCCCACGATGCCAGGTCTACATTCCTCCCCGGGAGTCATATTCCACGTTGCCAGGGAGATTCACTCCCCTGGGTGTCTGATCCCACGTAGTGGGGAGGGCAGTGATTTCACCTTTCAACTTGGCTTAGCTAGAGAGAGAGGGCCACATCTGAGCAACAAAGAGGCATTCGGGAGGAGGCTCTTAGGCACAATTATAGGGAGGCCTAGCCTCTCCTTTGCAGCAACCGTCTTCCCAAGGGTAAAACTTATGGTAGAGGGCTCAACCCATCAAACCACCAGTCCCCTATGTCTGTGGTCATGTTAGCAACCATCGAGGTGGGGTAGGCCAATACCCCTGCATTCTCCACAGCTCCTCAAGGGGGCACTACATATTTTTTTCCTTTTTTTTTTTCTTTTTTTTCTTTTTTAAATCAACTGTATGAAAAAAAAAATTAAAAAAAAAAAAACATACAATAAAAGACCATTTCAAAGAGACCATAACAAGGGAGTAAGAAAAAGACAACTAACCTAAGATAACTGCTTTACTTCCAACGTGTTCCTACTTTACCCCAAGAAAGTTACCTAATATAGCAACATTTCTGTGAACTTGTTCCTACTATATCCATCAGAAATTAACAGACCATAGTCATTCCTGGGCATCCCCAGAACGTTAAATAGCTTATCTGTTCTTCTTGGATTATTGTTCCCCCTTCCTTAATTGCTCTCTATTGCTAGTTCCCCTACATTCTACATTATAAACCATTTGTTTTACATTTTTCAAAGTTCACATTAGTGGTAGCATATAATATTTCTCTTTTTGTGCCTGGCTTATTTCGCTCAGCATTATGTCTTCAAGGTTCATCCATGTTGTCATATGTTTCACGAGATCGTTCCTTCTTACTGCCGTGTAGTATTCCATCGTGTGTATATACCACATTTTATTTATCCACTCATCTGTTGAAGGACATTTGGGTTGTTTCCATCTCTTGGCAATTGTGAATAATGCTGCTATGAACATTGGCGTGCAGATATCTGTTCGTGTCACTGCTTTCCGATCTTCCGGGTATATACCGAGAAGTGCAATCGCTGGATCGAACGGTAACTCTATATCTAGTTTTCTAAGGAACTGCCAGACTGACTTCCAGAGTGGCTGAACCATTATACAGTCCCACCAACAGTGAATAAGAGTTCCAATTTCTCCACATCCCCTCCAGCATTTGTAGTTTCCTGTTTGTTTAATGGCAGCCATTCTAATCGGTGTGAGATGGTATCTCATTGTGGTCTTAATTTGCATCTCTCTAATAGCTAGTGAAGCTGAACATTTTTTCATGTGTTTCTTGGCCATTTGTATTTCCTCTTCAGAGAACTGTCTTTTCATATCTTTTGCCCATTTTATAATTGGGCTGTCTGTACTATTGTCATTGAGTTGTAGGATTTCTTTATATATGCAAGATATCAGTCTTTTGTCAGATACATGGTTTCCAAAAATTTTTTTCCCATTGAGTTGGCTGCCTCTTTACCTTTTTGAGAAATTCCTTTGAGGTGCAGGAACTTCTAAGCTTGAGGAGTTCCCATTTATCTATTTTTTCTTTTGTTGCTTGTGCTTTGGGTGTAAAGTCTAGGAAGTGGCAGCCTAATACAAGGTCTTGAAGATGTTTTCCTACATTATCTTCTAGGAGTTTTATGGTACTTTCTTTTATATTGAGATCTTTGGTCCATTTTGAGTTAATTTTTGTGTAGGGTGTGAGGTAAGGGTCCTCTTTCATTCTTTTGGATATGGATATCCAACTCTCCCAGCCCCATTTGTTGAAAAGACCATTATGACTCAGTTCAGTGACTTTGGGGGCCTTATCAAAGATCAGTCGGCCATAGATCTGAGGGTCTATCTGTGAATTCTCAATTCGATTCCATTGATCTATATGTCTATCTTTGTGCCAGTACCATGCTGTTTTGACAACTGTGGCTTTATAATAAGCTTCAAAGTCAGGGAGTGTAAGTCCGCCCATTTCGTTTTTCTTTTTTAGAGTGTCTTTAGCAATTCGAGGCATCTTCCCTTTCCAAATAAATTTGATAACAAGCTTTTCCAAGTCTGCAAAGTAGGCTGTTGGAATTTTGATTGGGATTGCATTGAATCTGTAGATGAGTTTGGGTAGAATTGACATCTTAATGACATTTAGCCTTCCTATCCATGAACATGGAATATTTTTCCATCTTTTAAGGTCCCCTTCTATTTCTTTTAGTAGAGTTATGTAGTTTTCTTTGTATAGGTCTTTTACATCTTTGGTTAAGTTGATTCCTAGGTACTTGATTTTTTTAGTTGCTATTGAAAATGGTATCTTTTTCTTGAGTGTCTCTTCAGTTTGTTCATTTCTAGCATATAGAAACATTACTGACTTATGTGTATTAATCTTGTATCCCGCTACTTTGCTAAATTTGTTTATTAGCTCTAGTAGCTGTATCGTCGATTTCTCAGGGTTTTCCAGATATAAGATCATATCATCTGCAAACAATGACAGTTTTACTTCTTCTTTTCCAATTTGGATGCCTTTTATTTCTTTGTCTTGCTGGATTGCCCTGGCTGGCACTTCCAGCACAATGTTGAATAACAGTGGTGACAGTGGGCATCCTTGTCTTGTTCCTGATCTTAGAGGGAAGGCTTTCAGTCTCTCACCATTGAGTACTATGCTGGCTGCGGGTTTTTCATATATGCTCTTTATCATATTGAGGAAGTTTCCTTCAATTCCTACCTTTTGAAGTGTTTTTATCAAAAACGGATGTTGGATTTTGTCAAATGCTTTTTCAGCATCTATTGAGATGATCATTTGATTTTTCCCTTTCGAATTTTTAATGTGTTGTAATACATTGATTGATTTTCTTATGTTGAACCATCCTTGCATGCCTGGAATTCCCCATGCTCTCTTGACCCTGTTAGAGCCAGGAAATGGGTCTTCTGTATCTCCCAAACAGGGTTACAAACTTGAGGGTTCCATGATATCAAATTCTTCAAACCCATTCATTAGAATGGAAGCTTCATAGTTTTACTGTACTGCTCTACTGCTTTCCTCTAGCTCAGGGGTTAGGAAACTGTGGCCAGGGGACCAAATCCAGCCTGCTGTCTGTTTTTTTTTTAACTCCTGTGAGTTAAAAATGTTTTTCCATTTTTTAATGGTTGGGAAAAAAATCAAAAGAACAGTATTTTGTGACACATGAAAATTATATGAAATTCAAATTTCAGTATCTGTAAATAAAAGTGCTATTGGAACACAGCCACACTCATTTGTTTACATATTATCTGTGGCTGCTTTCATGCTACAATGGCAGCTTGAGTAGATGTGACAGAGACTTTAAGGACTGCAAAGCCTAAAACATTTACTATCTGTCCCTTTATAGAAAAAGTTTGCCAATCCTACTCTAAAGCAGTGCCTTGTCATATGGTGGTTGCTTGACTTCATTCAGACTCCCTGGGGAAGTAGATTCTGAAATGGAGATTGGTGAGCAAGAATTTAATGGGGAGTCATCTCAGGAACAACCCCTGTGAGGGAGTGAGGAAAGCAGAAGAGGTAGCCACAGAGGCCTCAGCCAGTCTCACAGGGAATGCTGGAGCAAGGATGACCTTTCAAAATGGTTCCAAATTGAGACAAGAGGGTTGGCTTTTGTACCCCAGCATCAACCAGAAAGGGCCATAACCTTGGCTGAGGTGGTTCAGTCCAGGACAATTCCCAAAGTGGTTATCAGCTATGTCTTTAGCAGCCAAACTCTAGGCAGTTGTTAGAGGAATGAGCCGCTCATCCCAAAGGAGCAATCTGGGTGATGTGACTCAGCATCCTCTATATTTCTCAGTAAGTAGTTTTAGAGTTAATGAATATTTTTTCCCAACATATAATGTTGTGTAAGGAAACCTGATTCTGAAGTAATTGTTCAGCAATATTATTCCCTGTTTTAAATATATCCTAATAATGGCTACTATGTACTAATTACCTGCTATGTGCCTGACACTGTGTTAAGCGTTTTGTGTGAATTATCTTATTTAATTCTCATAGTTATCACTTCTTGACCTTTTGGCTAAGATCAAGTGTAATTCTCATAATCACCTTATGGGAAAGAGTGTTTATTATTATCCCCTTTTTATTGATGAGCCAGCTGGGCTTAGTAAAGTTAAGTGATTTGTCCAATGCCACAGAGTGATGATGGAACTGGATTTGAATCCAGTTCCATTTAATCTGAAGGTCCTTGTTTTTAACCACTACCATCAGCTCTCTCCTGTTGACCTCTGTATTTGTCTAATTCAAGATTAGTTCCCCATTCCAAAGGAAATCAACTCATTAATCTCTTTCTTGCTATGGTACCTCATGTTTTCTTTATAGTGTTTTGCTTGTTGTGCTATTTATTTATTACCTGTATCCCCCTCCCCCAGAATGTAAGCTTTGATTTATTCATTTGTTTTTTACCATGTCCAAAACAACACTTGGATGTAGGAGACACCCGATTAAAGTTTGTCAAATGAGTAAGTTAAGTTATGGCCATGTGAGATTCTGCATCTGGTGGACAAAGTGAAATACCATGAATAAAAAAACCAGATAATTCTGACTAGAAAAAGGTGCTATTAAGGTTTCCTCTTCAAGGAGAAAACTAACTGGATAAATGAGGTTGATTTCTCATGGCATATTAGTAAATAGTATAACAAAGTACATTATAATAAAATAACATCATTGATATTTTCCCTTTTGCTTGCTGAAAAATAATTTGCTATAAAGTAGACTGGCTTACTTTTCAATGAGCATTTATTTGATACTGTGTTTTTATTGGGGGGGTTTGGAGTATGTCTTAAGCCTATTCAGGGAAGACACGTACATGCATGCACACATGCACACATGCAGGGATAGGCCCTTTCCTTTGCAAGCTTACTATATTGTTGGAGAGACTTAGTAGATAATTAGGGAACAAGTAACAAAGTCACCTATTAAGCAAGAGCTTGGCAAAGTGGTACCAACAGGAATAAGATTATCGATGCTTGAAACTCAAATGTGGTAAGTGCTGAAAAGGAGACATGTTGGGGAGTACTGGACAGCGGAGGTGCCCAGTGCAAGGAAAGCTTCCAAAGGGAAATGATGTTTAAATCACTCTTAGGAACAAGATAGGATTTAGGCAGATGATGGGAGAGGTGTTCCAGGCAGAGGTGTGAGAGTATATGGTGTGACAGGGAATAAAGTCAGAGAATGTTTTGAATTCTCAGATGTATTTTCTTAAGTAAGGTAATGTAGTTGGAGGAAGAATAAAGAGAGGTCTTGTGTCCTAGAAAAGCAAGAATTTGGACCTGCTTTCTGACAGCTGCCCACTCTTCCTAGGGTGGTGGCAAGGCTTGAAAGAGGACTGGCCTTGTGGCAGATAGGACCATAGGAAACCTGGGTTCCATCTGTAGCCTAGAAGCAGAAGACACCTGGAGACACTGGAGACCTGGAGGGACCATGCTGGTGGGACAATAGGCCTCTTAGTAGTGACCTGTGGTAACCTGTGTCCACTAATGACCAACAGTCTATCACTTGAAGGTCATCCACAAACTCCTGCCTTGCCCTCCACCATTCCTTGGCATTGTATAAGATTCCAGGACTGTGGTACAACCTTGGGGAAGGAGCAGAGAACCTGGGAGAATGGAGGCTCAGAGTCAGAAATTCGGTTGTCAGAAAGAGAGAGAGAGAAGGAGGGAGGGAGGAGGGGGGGAGAGAGAGAGGAGAGAGAGAGAGAGAGAGAGAGAGAGAGAGAGAGAGAGAGAGAGAGAGAGAGAGAATATAAAGATGCCATTATTATACTGCCGAGTTTGTGGAGCAGTTGAAGTTGTAGTATTAGACCCCTACTCTTCTGCCATATTCTGGGAGGAAATAGCCCCCAAACAGAAGTAACAGTATTGTGAGAAGAACCAGTGAAAAGCTAGGTTTTGCTCTAGTCTAAAGGACAGAAGCTGAGGGGAGGAGGCTATTGAAATAAAGAAATTTCCTCCCTTCCCCCTCCCTTCCTCTTTATCTCTCTCTCTCCCTTCCTCCCTTCCTTCCTCCCTTCCTTCCTCCTTCCCTTCCTTCCTCCCTCCCTCCCTTCCTTCCTTCCTTCCTTCCTTCCTTCCTCCCTTCCTCCCTTCCTCCCTTCCCCTCCCTTTCCAAATTAATAGAGTTAATTCATGCACATCACAAGAAAGAAATTCAAATAGTCAAGAGTTCTCACTTCAGTACCCTGTTGCCTTCCAGTTTCCCTGCTAGCAAGGCCTGCAATACTTACACTTATACAAATATATATATTTATATTTTTAAACAAATGTTATTGTGCTATTCATCCTTGCTTTTGTCACTTAACTATAATATTTCCATAGGAAGAAGCAGTGTAAAAGGTTTGAGTCACATGACGTTCTGTGAGGAGGATGCCCTGAGACCCAATCCAATTCCTCCAGCTTTCTCTTGGATGGGAAATATGAGAAACTGCACAGGCAAACATCAGTACAGGGGAAATGATTTCCACCTCCTTGTAAGCCATATCTCTTTCAAGGGGATGAATGCCCACCCCCAATAAATGAGCCTCTTTTCCTTCTTTAGGCACCCAATGTTACGGAGTGAATAATCCAATTGAGACACATGGGTATTACACTGAAATGGACTCTGTGTAAACTACTTTTCTGCCACAGAACTCCTGCCAGATTGACACTGGTCTATCAACAAACTCCTCATCCGTGGTCCACAAATTCTAGACTGTGTTCTCATCTAGCTCTTATTTCTACATCTCATCATAAGGCTATTATGACAGAATT
This sequence comes from Choloepus didactylus, assembly GCF_015220235.1. Lineage (NCBI taxonomy): Eukaryota > Metazoa > Chordata > Mammalia > Pilosa > Megalonychidae > Choloepus > Choloepus didactylus. Next base: position 29,732,324 of record NC_051334.1, on the reverse strand, counting down.
TACCAGATACCTTCCTGAAAACAAGATCTACTAAGTCTTTGGCATTTTCTTATCAACTTAGAGACCTTATCAGAAAGCATAATGAGTTTCGTCTAGCATAATTTGTTCTTGGTGCGCTGTGATTACAGTCTTCATTCCAAAACACTTACCCACCGTCCTTTTAATACAGTGTTTACCATTTTCCCTTGATTAATGCCAACCTCTCTCTCTCTCTCTCTCTCTCTCTCTCTATATATATATATATATATATATATATATATATATATATATATATATTTATTTATTTATTTCAGACCTTAACTGTCTTCCACTCTTAAAATTTGGACATTATATTTTCTCCAAGCTTCTGACACTTCCTCCATTCTCCTTTATTTCTTGAGGAGGACCAAAGTGATTTGGCCATCATACTGGTTAAAAATATTCTGGTTGGTCATTTGCCTGAGCATAGAGTCTCTTACTATTTAAAGTGGCTTCAAATACACACACACACAAATTTTTTTTTTAAATTTTAATAAGTTTACTGTTACAAATCCTTGTTAATCCTATATTTTTGTCTATACCTTCTAATTAGATCATTGTTCTAAATATAGTTAAACTATATGTTCAAGATGCTGTGACATCTGTTTATTTTCAAATAGACTTGATTATAATGATTTAATTAGGCCAGAGGAAGGTGGTTTATTTATAATCTGAGTACACAACCTGAAGTTGAAATGACATAGAAACACACACAGGAAAGAAATACTTTCATCTTACCCAGTGTCACATGGGGCATGCTCTACTCTTTTTTTTTTTTTTTTAACTTTTTATTGTGGTAACACGTATACAGCCCCAAATTTCCCATTGTAACAATTTTCATGTGAAAATTCAGTGGTATTGATACATTCACAATGTGCTATCATCACCACCATCTATTATCAAAACTTTTTTATCACCCCAAACAAAAACTCTGCACCCATTAAGCAAAATCTCCTCATCCCCTCCGCCCCCTACTCCCAGCCCCTGGTAACCTATAATCTACTTTCTGTCTCTATGAATTTGCTTATTCTAGCTATAATATATATAAGTAAAATCATACAATATTTGTCCTTTTGTATGTGGCTTATTTCACTCAACCTGATGTCTTCAAGTTTCATCCATGTTGTAGCATGTATCAGAATTTCATTTCTTTTTACGGTTGAATAATATTCCATTTTATGTTTATACCATATTTTGTTTTTCTATTCATATGCTGATGGACACTTGCATTGCTTCCACCTTTTGGCTGTTGTGAATAATGCTGTTATGAACACTTCATATGAATATCTGTTCTTATCCTTGCTTTCAGTTCTCAGGATATATCTAGAAGTGAGATTGGGAGGTCATATGGTAATTCTATGTTAAATTTTTTTAGGAACTGTTCTCCATAGTGGCAGCACCATTTTACAATTCCACCAACAATGTACAAGGGTTCCAATTTCTCTGCAACTTTGCCAACACTTGCTATTTTCCATGTTTAAAATAATAGCCATCCTACTGGGTATCTCATTATGGTTTTGATTTGCATTCCCTGATGACCAATGATGTTGAGCATCTTTTCATGTGCTAATTGGCCATTTGTATATCTCCTTTGGAGAAATGCCTATTCAAGTCCTTTGCCTTTTTTTTAATGCAGTTTTATTGAGATATATTCACATACCATACAAACCATCCGAAATATACAATCACTCCTTTGCCCATTTTTAAATTGGATTGTTTGTCTTTTTGTTGTTGAGCTATAGGAGTTCTTTATATGTTCTGATATTAAACCTTTATCAGATATATAGTTAGTCTTTACTTTCTTCTGCAAGTTTCCTTTTTGCTTCCTTTTAATATCCCTAGATGTACAAAAGTTTAAAATTGTGATGAAGTTCCTTTTATCTATTTTTTCTTTTGATTGTCAAATTCAAGGCCATGAAAGTTTTCCCCTATGCTGTCTTCTAAAAGTTTTATGGCTTATCTCTTATTTTTATATCCTTAATTCATTTGAGTAAATTTTTGTATATAGTGTGAGATAGGGATCCAACTTCATTCTTTTGCTTATGGACATCCAACATCTCAGGGTGTTATTTAACATGTTTTTCTGTTTCCTGTATTTCTCTAAAATTAGTAGTTAGACCTAGAGGCTCAATCAGATCCAGGTTTTTTAGTTTTATTTTGTTCTATTTTGTTGCAAGAAGAGTTCACGTGTTGTGTCCTTCCACAAGAAGACACACAGTGGCTGGTTGCATAATATTTTTATTTGAGAAAATATTCTTCCAACTATTAAATAGCAGGTTTTATAAAAAAAATTAACATTTTAATGTGTAATTATATCCTAGGTATTGTCGCTATCTCCATTCCTCAAGAAATATTTTTACAAGACAAAACAGCTCCAGTATGTTATTTCAATTTTTAATAATTTAAAATGTTTTGCCATATTTAAATGCTGCAAAGTAAGAGATTTCTCAGTTTTATTTTGGTATAGATACTAAATTTATCCAATTAAAAATCAGAGTTCCACCAAAAGATTCTTTCCACAGTTGAGATATTCCAAAGCCAACTAACAGAATTTCAAAATTAAATCTTGCACACTATTAGCACTACTGCATTTCATTTCTCCTTTCTTCTTGTAAAGATAAATTTTAATGTCTTTCTTTTGGCAGGTTTTATTTTCAATAATCACAATTTTCTAGAAGCTTCAAGTATTTACAATGATTTTAAACAAAATTGAACCACATTTGGGAGGGATAATTTACAAAAAAGTTAACATCACTGTAACAAACTTAGGCTGATTTACAAACATTTCTCAAAACATTGCTCAAACATTTCTAAAATCCTATTGATGACAGGAAGCAGAGAAAACTCATTCTGCCATGTTAAAGAACTTTTAGTTTTCAATATTAGCTTCATCATAAACATTTTACCGTTCCATTGTTCTTTGTATTTTTTAAAATACTTTAAAAGTATTTAGACTATTTTTACAGTTTTCAATTCTATTGGTAGAATATTACTTCTTGTTCAGGTGCAGTTACAAATTTTGTGTTCACTATGACCTATTCCAAATTCTTTTTTGCTCTATAGGTTTCTTAATTTGGTGAGAACATTGTTTTTACCATGATGCTGTGCTCCACCAAAATTAATAATCATTTTATCCTCTCAAAAGCAAAAACTTTGTCTTTAAAGTTTAACTTTTTAATTGAGCTTGCAATGGCATTGACTCTAATATCAGATGTTTTATCTTCAACATAATGAGCTTTCAAAAGCTTTACTGTAAATACACAAATTTGATGGAAAAGTTAAACTATTATTGGAATTATCTGATTTTCTACTTGAAGAATCAAGGGTCATTTAACTGCATGTGAAATTCCTCTTCTGTTCACGGCAGAAAAGTATTTATAATGATCACTGTAGCTTTTATGCACGTGCAAGAAAACTAGAAACTGAAAATGGGCAAAACTAATTTATAATGGGTATTTGATGTCAGTGAAAAGTGATGTGCCATGTGCTTTCAATCTTTAGGTAAAATCTTTTGAAATAAATGTAAAATTTTGACATAGATGTTGATGTAGTCATGAGTATCTTTGTGATCCACATGGTCAATGACAAATGTTGAAAGGTGTTTTTTTCTGGTTTCACATTTCTCATCTTCTTTTGAGAAATGAAAATCCAGTTCTTAATTACACTTCCTTAAAAAAACAAACAAAAAGGTTTAGTAAAAAATAAGAAAGCATTACCAGACAATAAAATAAATAATTTGTAGTAGAGTCACAGTATTCAGTAAATGACAGTACTGTGTAGCAAGAATGTTAAGACTTATCTCTGAGTACTGCTGAGCCTCTTTTCCCCAGACATATTTCATATATGCCTCACTTATAAATTACTAGGTTTCCCACTGACCTCATTGACTATCAATCCGATAGCACTATATATATATATATATGCTTCTCTTGGGTGTGCGCCTAGGAGTTGCATTGCTGGGTCATAAGCTATGTTAATTTTTTTTTTTTAAATCTTCATTTTATTGAGATATATTCACATACCATGCAGTCATACAAAACAAATCGTACATTTGATTGTTCACAGTACCATTACATAGTTGTACATTCATCACCTAAATCAATCCCTGACACCTTCATTAGCACACACACAAAAATAACAAGAATAATAATTAAAGTGAAAAAGAGCAATTAAAGTAAAAAAGAACATTGGGTGCCTTTGTCTGTTTGTTTGTTTCCTTCCCCCATTTTTCTACTCATCCATCCATAAACTAGACAAAGGGGAGTGAGGTCCTTATGGCTCTCCCAATCCCATTGTCACCCCTCATAAGCTACATTTTTATACAATTGTCTTCGAGATTCATGGGTTCTGGGTTGTAGTTTGATAGTTTCAGGTATCCACCACCAGCTACCCCAATTCTTTAGAACCTAAAAAGGGTTGTCTAAAGTGTGCATAAGAGTGCCTACCAGAGTGACCTCCTGGCTCCTTTTGGAATCTCTCTGCCACTGAAGCTTATTTCATTTCCTTTCCATCCCCCTTTTGGTCAAGAAGATGTTCTCCATCCCACGATGCTGGGTCTAGATTCCTCCCCAGGAGTCATATTCCACGTTGCCAGGGAGATTCACTCCCCTGGGTGTCTGATCCCACGTAGTGGGGAGGGCAGTGATTTCACCTGACAAGTTGGCTTAGCTAGAGAGAGAGGGCCACATCTGAGCAACAAAGAGGCATTTGGGAGGAGGCTCTTAGGCACAATTCTAGGGAGGCCTAGCTTCTCCTTTGCAGCAACAGTCTTCCCAAGGGTAAATCCTGTGGTAGAGGGCTCAACCCATCAAACCACCAGTCCCCTATGTCTGTGGTCATGTTAGCAACCATCGAGGTGGGGTAGGCCCATACCCCTGCATTCTCCACAGGCTCCTCAAGGGGGCTCTACATATTTTTTCCCTTGGTTTTTTTTTTTTTTTTAACTTTTTTTTTTAAATCAACTGTATGAAAAATAAAAAGATAAAAAAAAATAAAAAAAAAAAACCATACAATAAAAGAACATTGCAAAGAGACCATAACAAGGGAGTAAGAAAAAGACAACTAACCTAAGATAACTACTTTACTTCCAACATGTTCGACTCTACCCCAAGAAAGTTACCTAATATAGCAACATTTCTGTGAATTTGTTCCTACTATACGCATCAGAAATTAACAGACCATAGTCATTCCTGGGCATTCCCAGAACGTTAAATTTACCCACGATAGCTTATCTGTTCTTCTTGGATTACTGTTCCCCCTTCCTTAATTGCGCTCTATTGCTAGTTCCCCTACATTCTAAATTATAAACCATTTGTTTTACATTTTTCAAAGTTCACATTACTGGTAGCATATAATATTTCTCTTTTTGTGCCTGGCTTATTTCGCTCAGCATTATGTCTTCAAGGTTCATCCATGTTGTCATATGTTTCATGAGATCGTTCCTTCTTACTGCCGTGTAGTATTCCATCGTGTGTATATACCACATTTTATTTATCCACTCATCTGTTGAAGGACATTTGGGTTGTTTCCATCTCTTGGCAATTGTGAATAATGCTGCTATGAACATTGGCATGCAGATATCTGTTCGTGTCACTGCTTTCCGATCTTCCGGGTATATACCGAGAAGTGCAATCGCTGGATTGAAGGGTAACTCTGTATCTAGTTTTCTAAGGAACTGCCAGACTGACTTCCAGAGTGTCACCAACAATGAATAAGAGTTCCAATTCCTCCACAACCCCTCCAGCATTTGTAGTTTCCTGTTTGTTTAATGGCAGCCATTCTAATTGGTGTGAGATGGTATCTCATTGTGGTCTTAATTTGCATCTCTCTAATAGCTAGTGAAGCTGAACATTTTTTCATGTGTTTCTTGGCCATTTGTATTTCCTCTTCAGAGAACTGTCTTTTCATATCTTTTGCCCATTTTATAATTGGGCTGTCTGTACTATTGTCATTGAATTGTAGGATTTCTTTATATATGCAAGATATCAGTCTTTTGTCAGATACATGGTTTCCAAAAATTTTTTCCCATTGAGTTGGCTGCCTCTTTACCTTTTTGAGAAATTCCTTTGAGGTGCAGAAACTTCTAAGCTTGAGGAGTTCCCATTTATCTATTTTTTCTTTTGTTGCTTGTGCTTTGGGTGTAAAGTCTAGGAAGTGGCTGCTTAATACAAAGTCTTGAAGATGTTTTCCTACGTTATCTTCTAGGAGTTTTATGGTACTTTCTTTTATATTGAGATCTTTGGTCCATTTTTTTTTTTTTTTTATCTTCATTTTAGGTCCATTTTGAGTTAATTTTTGTGTAGGGTGTGAAGTAGGGGTCCTCTTTCATTCTTTTGGATATGGATATCCAACTCTCCTAGCTCCATTTGTTGAAAAGACCATTATGACCCAGTTCAGTGACTTTGGGGGCCTTATGAAAGATCAGTCGGCCATAGATCTGGGGGTCTATCTCTGAATTCTCAATTCGATTCCATTGATCTATATGTCTATCTTTGTGCCAGTACCATGCTGTTTTGACAACTGTGGCTTTATAATAAGCTTCAAAGTCAGGCAGTGTAAGTCCTCCAACTTCATTTTTCTTTTTTAGATTGTCTTTAGCAATTTGAGGCATCTTCCCTTTCCAAATAAATTTGATAACTAGCTTTTCCAAGTCTGCAAAGTACGCTGTTGGAATTTTGATTGGGATTGCATTGAATCTGTAGATGAGTTTGGGTAGAATTGACATCTTAATGACATTTAGCCTTCCTATCCATGAACATGGAATATTTTTCCATCTTTTAAGGTCCCCTTCTATTTCTTTTAGTAGAGTTATGTCGTTTTCTTTGTATAGGTCTTTTACATCTTTGGTTAAGTTGATTCCTAGGTACTTGATTTTTTTAGTTGCTATTGAAAATGGTATCTTTTTCTTGAGTGTCTCTTCAGTTTGTTCATTTCTAGCATATAGAAACATTACTGACTTATGTGCATTAATCTTGTATCCTGCTACTTTGCTAAATTTGTTTATTAGCTCTAGTAGCTGTATCGTCGATTTCTCAGGGTTTTCCGGATATAAGATCATATCCTCTGCAAACTGTGACAGTTTTACTTCTTCCTTTCCAATTTGGATGCCTTTTATTTCTTTGTCTTGCTGGATTGCCCTAGCTAGCACTTCCAGCACAATGTTGAATAACAGTGGTGACAGTGGGCATCCTTGTCTTGTTCCTGATCTTAGAGGGAAGGCTTTTAGTCTCTCACTATTAAGTACTATGCTGGCTGTGGGTTTTTCATATATGCTCCTTATCATATTGAGGAAGTTTCCTTCAATTCCTACCTTTTGAAGTGCTTTTATCAAAAACGGATGTTGGATCTCAGAGTAATTTGGACAGATAATAAAAAATATATTTACAGCCTCCCCCTCCCCAGCCCCAAGGATCTGGGGGAAGGTGCGGATGTGTTGGACATCCTCACCTGGACTGATGTTGATGTTGTCACAAACATTGGGACTGGCGGTTTGATGTGCTGAGCCCTCGAGCATGGGACTTGCCCTTATGAAGCTCATTACCACAAAGGAGAGTCTAAACTTGCATGTAATGGTGCCTAAGAGTCTCCCCCTGAGTACCTCTTTGTTGCTCAGATGTGGCCCTCTCTCTCTCTAACTGAGCCATCTTGACAGGTGAACTCGCTGCCCTTCCCCCTACGTGGGACCTGACTCCCAGGGGTGTAAATCTCCCTGGCAATGCAGAAGATGACTCCTGGGGATGAATGTGGACCCGGCATTGTGGGACTGAGAGTATCTTCTTGACCAAAAGGGGGATGCAAAATGAGACGAAATAGTTTCAGTGGCTGAGAGATTTCAAATGGAGTCGAGAGGTCACTCTGGTGGACATTCTTATGCACTATATAGATAACACCTCTTAGGTTTTAATGTATTGGAATAGCTAGAAGTAAATATCTGAAACTACCAAACTCCAACCCAGCAGTCTGGACTCCTGAAGACAATTATATAATATTGTAGATTACAAGGGGTGACAGTGTGATTGTGAAGACCTTGTGGATCACACCCCCTTTATCTCGTGTATGGATGAGTAGAAAAATGGGGATAAAAACTAAAGGACAAATGGGGTGGGATGGGGGGATGATTTGGGTGTTTTTTTTCACTTTTATTTTTTATTCTTGTTCTCGTTCTTTCTGATGTAAGGAAAATGTTCAGAGATAGATTGTGGTGATGAACGCATAACTATGTTATCATACTGTGGACAGTGGATTGTATACCATGGATGATTGTATGGTGTGTGAATGTATTTCAATAAAACTGAATTTAATAAAAAAAAAATAGAAAAGGAAAAAAAAAAACGGAGGTTGGATTTTATCAAATGTTTTTTCAGCATCTATTGAGATGATCATTTGATTTTTCCCTTTCGAATTGTTAATGTGTTGTAATACATTGATTGATTTTCTTATGTTGAACCATCCTTGCATGCCTGGAATGAACCCCACTTGGTCATGGTGTATGATTTTTTTAATGTGTCTTTGGATTCGATTTGCAAGTATTTTGTTGAGGACTTTTGCATCTATATTCATTAGGGAGATTGGCCAGTCATTTTCCTTTTTTGTAGCATCTTTGCCTGGTTTTGGTATTAGATTGATGTTAGCTTCATAAAATGAGTTAGGTAGTGTTCCATTTTCTTCAATGTTTTGAAAGAGTTTGAGTAAGATTGGTGTCAGTTCTTTTTGGAAATTTTGGTAGAATTCCCCTGTGAAGCCATCTGGCCCTGGGCATTTATTTGTGGGAAGATTTTTGATGACTGATTGGATCTCTTTGCTTGTGATGGGTCGGTTGAGGTCTTCTATTTCTTCTCTGTTCAGTCTAGGTTGTTCATATGTTTCCAGGAAATTGTCCATTTCCTCTACATTATCCAGTTTGTTGCCATGCAGTTGTTCATAGTATCCTCTTATAATTTTTTTTTATTTCTTCGGGATCTGCAGTTATGTCACCTTTTTCATTCATTATTTTGTTTATATGGGTCTTCTCTCTTTTTGATTTTGTCAGTCTAGCTAGGGGTTTGTCAATCTTGTTGATCTTCTCAAAGAACCAACTTTTGGTGATGTTTATCCTCTCTATTGTTTTTTTGTTCTCTATGTCATTTATTTCTGCTTTAATCCTTGTTATTTCTTTTCTTCTACTTGGTTTAGGATTGGTTTGCTGTTTGTTTTCTTGCTTCTTCAGTTGATCCATTAGTTCTTTGATTTTCGCTCTTTCTTTCTTTTTAATATATGCATTTAGTGCTATAAATTTCCCCCTCAGTACTGCTTTTGCTGCATCCCATAGGTTTTGGTATGTTGTGTTCTCATTTTCATTCATCTCTATATATTTAGCAATTTCTTTTGCTATTTCTTCTTTCACCCACTGATTGTTTAGGAGCGTGTTGTTTAACCTCCAGGTATTTGTGAATTTTCTAAGTCTCTGATGGTTATTGACTTGTAATTGTTTTCCATTGTGGTCAGAGATTGTGCTTTGAATAATTTCAATCTTTTTAAATTTATTGAGCCTTGTTTTATGTCCCAGCATATGATCTATTCTGGAGAAAGTTCCATGAGCACTAGAGAAGTATGTGTATCCTGGTGATTTGGGATGTAATGTTCTATATATGTCTGTTAAATCCAATTCATTTATCAGATTGTTTAGGTTTTCAATTTCCTTATTGGTCTTCTGTCTGGTTGATCTATCTATAGGAGACAGTGATGTGTTGAAGTCTCCCACAATTATTGTGGAAACATCAATTGCTTCCTTTAGTTTTGCCAGTGTTTCTCTCATGTATTTTGTGGCACCTTGATTGGGAGCATAAACATTTATGATTGTTATTTCTTCTTGTTGAATTGCCCGTTTTATTAGTATGTAGTGGCCTTCTTTGTCTCTCAAAACATCCCTGCATTTAAAGTCTATTTTATCTGAGATTAATATTGCTACACCTGCTTTCTTTTGGCTGTAGCTTGCATGAAATATTTTTCCATCCTTTCACTTTCAATTTCTTTGTGTCCCTGTGTCTAAGATGAGTCTCTTGTATGTAACATATTGACGGTTCATTTTTTTTAATCCATTCTGCGAATCTATATCTTTTAATTGGGGAGTTTAATCCATTTACATTCAACGTTATAACCATGAAGGCATTTCTTGAATCAGCCTTCTTATCCTTTGGCTTATGTTTGTCATATATATTTTTCCCTCTCTCTATTAATATCCTTTAATGTACCCATACTGAATCTCTTTAGTACTGAACCTTTCTCCAAGTCTCTCTCTCCTTTCTTTGTTTCTCTGTCTGTAGGGCTCCCTTTAGTATATCCAGTAGGGCAGGTCTCTTGTTAGCAAATTCTCTCAGCATTTGTTTGTCTGTGAAAAATTTAAGCTCTCCCTCAAATTTGAAGGAGAGCTTTGCTGGATAAAGTATTCTTGGTTGGAAATTTTTCTCACTCAGAATTTTAAATATATCATGCCACTGCCTTCTTGCCTCCATGGTGGCTGCTGAGTAGTCACTACTTAGTCTTATGCTGTTTCCTTTGTATGTGGTGAATTGCTTTTCTCTTGCTGCTTTCAGAACTTGCTCCTTCTCTTCTGTGTTTGACAGTGTGATCAAAATATGTCTCGGAGTGGGTTTATTTGGATTTACTCTATTTGGAGTTCGCTGGGCATTTATGATTTGTGTATTTATGGTGTTTAGAAGATTTGGGAAGTTTTCCCCAACAATTTCTTTGAATACTCTTCCTAGACCTTTACCCTTTTCTTCCCCTTCTGGAACACCAATGAGTCTTATATTTGGACGTTTTATATCATCTATCAAATCCCTGAGGTCCATTTCGATTTTTTTGACTTTTTTCCCCATTCTTTCTTTTGTGCTTTCGTTCTCCATTCTGTCATCTTCCAGGTCACGGATTCGTTGTTCAACTTTCTCTAGTCTTGTACTATGAGTATCCAGAATCTTTTTAATTTGGTCAACAGTTTCTTTAATTTCCATAAGATCATCTATTTTTTTATTTAGTCTTGCAATGTCTTCTTTATTCTCTTCTAGGGTCTTCTTGATATCCTTTGTATCCCGTACTATGGTCTCATTGTTCATCTTTAGTTCTTTGATTAGTTGCTCTAGGTACTGTGTCTTTTCTGATCTTTTGGTTTAGGTGCTTGGGCTTGGGTTATCCATATCGTCTGTTTTTTACATATGCTTTAGAATTTTCGGTTGTTTTTGGCCTCTTGGCATTTGCTTAACTTGATAGCGTTCTTTTAGGATTTGTAGACCAACTGAAATCCTTATCTCTAATTTATCAGATCTGCAGCTTCTTGGAGTACAGTTTCTCTAAGTAACCAGCAGGTGGCGTCCACGTGCCACCTGTTCTCCACAAGCCAGTTCTCCCCTGCTTTGCCTTTGTGGTGAGTGGGGGAGTGAGTCTTGTGGGGTCCAATTGATGTACCAAGCTTGCGTGTGTAGTTGGTGTTGCCCACCCTGTATATGGGGCATGTGTCTGGGTGGTCAGGGAGGGGGGTGGCTCTAACAATCAAATCTCCCTGGTGTTCTGGAGTTTTAAAGCTGCTGCAATAGTCTAATCCTTCAGTTCAGTCCTGCCACAGTTTGTCTCTGCCACTGACCCACAAGTCCTTGGTATTGGCGTGTGGCCCCTGAGACTTGCAATTGGGTCCCTCTTCCAGGCCATGCACCCCCTGGTCCTCTGTTGAGGGATGACTGTGCTATGTCACAGGTGAGTGCCATCCCCCCAGGGCGGTTCTGGGCTGCTGGGCTGTGTAGGGAGGCTCCAAGTGTGCTGAAATGATGGCTGAATGGGGCTTTGTTAATTCACACTGCTCCACCTTCCCAACTCTGGGACAACCAGCTGATGGTGCAGCGAAGTCTAATGTCCACTCCCAGTTTTGTGGTGTGTGCGTGTTATTTGAAGCAGTTCCGTCACACTCGGTTGTCTGGGGTAGCTCTGGGCTATGGGGCTGGCGACGGGCAGGAGTGTTTCCTGTCCACCAGGATGATGGCTGTGAGTGGACACCCCCCTTTTCTTGGGAAGTTGTGGTGTTTAGTGAATTTTCTCAGCCACTGGATTATTGCCTTTTGTCTCAGAGCTCTCTTAGTTCTGCTCTTGTCTTGACCTGCCCAAATTGCAAGTCTTTGAGGCTTTCTGTATTGGCCTTCTTAGAGTAATTGTTTTAGAAACAGAAACAAGAAAAGGCCCTCCTCGCAGATCTAATGGGTTATTGAAATTTCAAGAGACAAAGCAATTAGGGCCATTAAGGAAAGATCTAGGGGGAAGAGAGATCAGTTTTTCTTCGGGATTTGCATATGAGCCTCAGGGCCTGAGCTCTGCCCTTCCCCTTTCTATGTTCACCAGACCTCCAAAAAGCCTCCGCTTTTATTTTGGAGTTTTTCGTGCTGTTTTTTGCTATGCCTATCTCTTCTCTGCTGTGCTGGCTGCTCTCAGATTCTCTGGTGTCTGGTCTCAGTCTATCTATGATTGGAGTTTGGAGCAGTAGAATGAGTTTCCGATAAGAGCTGCCACTGCAGTTCTCCCTTCTCCTTCCCAGTGCTGATGGCCCCTCCTCCCATGGGACTGAGCCTGGCAGGGAGGGGCACGGGTCCCCTGGCCGCAAAAACTTACAGATTTCGCTGATCTCAGCAGTTCAATGTGTTCATGAGTGTTGCATGAAGTATGCCCAAAGTCATATTGCTCTGCGGTGTCCAGTTCACGCAGTTCCTGGCTTTCTACCTACTTTCCTGGAGGAGTAACTAAAACATACAGCTCACCAATCCGCCATCTTGCCCCGCCTCTTCCGCGATCTATGTGAATTTTTAACTTTAGGAGATAAAACCCAACCTTGACAGCAATATATAAGACATCTTGTCAATCGACATCCTTGTCAAATCTTGACATTGTCTGACTTTAAATTTTTTTGCCAGTGTAGCATACGTAATATGGCATTTCATTTGGATTTTGATTTATACTTGCCTGATCACTAATTAAGCTGAAAATCTTTATGTTGAAGGGCTATAGGTGTTACCTCTTCTGTAAAATGCTTGTACATGCCTTTAATGCCTTTTTCAATTGGGTTATTTTCCTTTTTGTATTTATTTTTCAGCATTTCAATATTTGCTTAGTACAATTTTTTGCTGTTTGTGCACATTGCAGATATCTTCTAGTTTGTGACTTGGCTTTTTACTTTCTTTAAGATGAACAAACATTTTAAATTTTAATATAGTCAAATTCATTAATCATTGGAGTTAGCACTTTTTTTGTCTTTTAAGGATTCTTTCCCTATTCTAAGATTTAAAATAGTATACACCTTTTTTTAAAAGCAAGTTTTAATGTTTTCTTTTTTATATAAGCACTTAATTTAGCTGCAGCTCAGTTTTGTATATGGTGGATAGTAAGAAATCCAATGTCATCTTTTTCAAATTGAATAACCATTTTTTTCAGTCCCAGATATTTAACAGTTCCTCTTTTTCCCATCAATCTAGCATTTGATCTCAGCCATTTTCCAAAGTTTAATAATTTGAGGGTATACTTCTAGTCTCCATTTATTCTACAGTGCCACATTATCTTATTTACTAGACTTCATACTAAGTCCCAGTATCTGGTAGGGTAAGTTCTTTTCTTTTTATTTTTCTATGGAAGTTTCCTGGATATTCTTGGTCTTTTATTCTTCCATATAAATGTTAGAATTAATTTGTTAAGCTACATGGAAAAAAACACTTTTTGGATTTTGATTGAAATTGTGTTGGCATTGTATATTGGGGATTGGCAAATTGTTAAGGGTCAGACGGTAAATGTTTTTGGCTTTGTAGGTCACATTCAGTCTGTTGCTTCCTCCATCTCCTCCTTCTCTTCCTCCATTTCTTCCTCCCTTTTTTCCTCTTCTTCCTCCAACTCTTTAAAAATGTAAAAAATATTCTTAGCTCCGGAGCCATAGGGAAACAGGACACGGACCAGATTTGGCCTGGAGCTAAGAGTTGTAATAGTCAGCTACAGTTTGCTGACTCTGGCTACAGATACATTTTAGGAGAATTGACAACATTATACTATTAAGTCTTCCTATCCATAAATAGAGTTCAACTCTTTATTAGTTTAGAAATTGTTTAATGTCTTTAAAAATTTATAATTTCTGCCGCAGACGTGGTGTCCATGTTTCATTAGATATATTCCTACATAGTTGGTATTCTCCTGTACAATTTATAGTGATATCTTCTTTAATTTAGATCCTCTCATCATTTGCGGCTGATGTACAGAAATGTGATTGAGGTTTTTTTTGATGCAATTTCCTTGAGGTATATCCATACACCATACAATCCATCCAAAGTATACAGTTTGGTTCACAGTATCATCACATATTTGTGCATACACCACCACGATCAATTTTAGAACATTTTCATTACTCCAGAAACTAAATAAAAATAAAAAAGAAAAACCCATATCCTCCCATACTCCTTATCTCCTCCTATTGTTGACCCACAGTGTGGCGTGGTATGTTTGTTATTGATGAAAGAGTATTAAAATATTACTGTTAGCTATAGTCCATAGTTTGCAATAGGTATATTTTCCCCATATATCCCACTATTGTTAACTTCTTGTAATAGTGTCCTACGTTTGTTCTAGTTCATGAAAGAACTTCTTTATATTTGTACAGTTAATCACAGACATTGTCCATCACAAGATTCATTTCCATGTTTTAACCTCCAACTTTCCTTCTGGTGTCATACATGACTCTAAACTTCCCTTTCCTACCACATTTACTCACCATTCAGTACTGTGAATTATTCTCACAATAACATGCTACCATGTGATTGACTTTTGTATATTAAGCCTATATCAGCTAACCTTCTAAACTCTCCTATTACTTCTAATAATTTTTGTTAGATTCTTTTGGGGTTTCTATGTAAATAATCACATAACCTACCAAGTTTTCTGGTGGTCTGCTTTCCAATTCTTATGCCCCTAATTTCTTTTCTTATTTTTCTGGCTAAGGCCTCCTTTGAATATAAGTGGTGACAGTGGGCATGTTTGTCATATTCTTGCTTTTAATGAAAATATTTATATATTTTTCCATTTTGTGATAATATATGTTATAGTTATATTATACTCATTATCAAGTGAAGCAAATTCTATCCCAAAGCTATTAGGGATTTTTATCAAGAAATTATGTTAAATTTTATTACTTGCTTTTACTGCTTTGAAATGACAATCAGATTTTTCAAGTTTACTGTGTTAATGTAGAGAATTAAATTTTTTTTGTTGTTGGACTTGATTTTCCAATAAATATTTAGAATTTCTATGTCTATATTAATGAGGAAAAACAGGTTTATTATGCTCCTTTTTTCTGTTTTTGTGTAGTTTTGATATCAGGTATATGCTAGACTAGTAGAGTTAGTTGAGGAGGAATCTGTTTCTTTGCATTCATGCAGCTTCGGTATATTGTCTATTGTCCTTTCCTTTCAACCTGCAGAACTCTCTTTAACATCTCTTGTAAAGCAAGTCTAGTGGTGATGAATTCCCTTAGCTTTTGTTTATCTGGGAATGTTTTAACCTCTCCCTCATTTTTTTTTGTCTCTCTTTTGTTTATTTTTTTCTTTTTTAATGCAATTTTATTGAGATATATTCACACACCATGTCTCCCTCAGTTTTGGAAGACAATTTTGCTGGCTATAGAATTCTTGGTTGGCAGTTTTTTACTTTTAGCACCTTTGTATGTCATCCCATTGCCCTCTTGCCTCCATGGTTTCTGATGAAAAATTAGCACTTAATTTTATCGAGGCTCCTTTATATGTGACATATTGCTTCTCTCTTGCAGCTTTTAGAATTCTCACTTTATCTTTGGCATGCGGCAGTTGGACTGTAATGTACAATGGCATGGGGCTATTTAGGTTTATCCTGTTTGGAATTTCTCGCATATCTCTGATGTGTGTATTCATGTCTTTCATTAAATTGGGGACATTTTCAGCCCTTATTTATTTGAATATTCTCTATGTCCCTTTTTCTCTTTCTTCTCCTTCTGGGACTCCCACCATGCATATTGGTAAGCTTGATGGTGTCTTGCAGGTTCCTCAGGCTTTGTTCACTTTTCTTAATTCTTTCTTCTTTCTGCTCCTTGGACTGAATGATTTCAATGGCATTATCTTCAAGTGCTGTGATTCTTCTGCTAGCTCCAATCTGCTGTTGAACCCCTCTAGAGAATTTTTAATTACTATTACCGTGGTCTTCAACTCTGTTTGGTTCCTTTTCATAACTTTCAGCTCTCTCTCTCTTTGTGTTCATCTATCATTTTCCTGATTTCCTTCAGTTTCTTGTTCATGTTATCCTTTAGCTCTTGGAGCATAATTTGAACCCTTTTTAAGAAGTTCTAGTTTGCTAATACTGCCAGAATGCAAAACACCAGAAATGGATTGGCTTCTATAAAAGGGGGTTTATTTGGTTACACAGTTACAGTCTTAAGGCCATAAAGTGTCCAAGGTACACACATCAGCAATCGGGTACCTTCACTGGAGGATGGCCAATGGTGTCCGGAAAACCTCTGTTAGCAGGGAAGGCATGTGGCTGGCGTCTGCTCCAAGTTCTGGTTTCTAAATGGCTTTCTCCCAGGACGTTCCTCTCTAGGCTGCAGTTCCTCAAAAATGTCACTCTTAGTTGCTCTTGGGGAGTTTTTCCTCTCACAGCTTCTCTGGAGCAAAAGTCTGCTTTCAACGGCTGTCTTCAAACTGTCCCATCATCTGCAGCTCCTCTCTCAGTTCCTGTGCATTCTTCAAAGTGTCCCTCTTGGCTTAGCTCCTCTTCAAAATGTCACTCACAGCTGCAGCTGCACTGAGTTCTCTCTGCCCATCAGCTCATTTACATGGCTCCACTGATCAAGGCTCACCCTGAATGGGTGGGGCCATGCCTCCATGGAAATATCTCATCAGAGTTATCACCTACAGTTGGGTGGGGCGCATTTCCATGCAAATCTAATCAGCACCAAAACATCTGCCCCACAAGACTGCATCAAAGAATATGGCTTTTTCTGGGGGACATAATACATTCAAACCGGCACAGAAGTCTTTGTCAGTTATATCCCAGATCTGGTCCTCTGTATGGATGGTTTTTAGTGCTTTAATTTCCTCTTTGCCTGGCCATCCCTTCCTGTTTCTTTGTATGTTTTGTAATCCTTTGTTGAAACCTGGATATTTTGATAATTTAATGGGTTATCACTGGAATTTAGACTCTGAAGCATCTGTTCCTTAAGCTTGTATCCAGCTAGTGTTATGACAGAGCTAACAAATGCCAGGAGCTAACAAAAAAAAAAAAGAAAAGGAAGGACAAAAGTAAAACATCTTTCCCAGTCTTTGATGATTGACCTGTGGGAGCACTCTCTTTCAGGGCTTAGCCATAAAGTGAGTTTAGAGAATAGCTCCAGGCCCAGACATAGGGGCTTCCTGGATCCTTTTCTGGGCATGCATTTTGTCTTGGGTGTGTGTGTGTTTCCCTAGGAATTCCCCCATTTACACAGTTCCAAACGTCCCCTCTTCCCTAGGAAATAGTTTCCTCATGGTCCCGGGCACGGCACTGTATGCATCACAGCCAGCAATCGCTTGGCCCGTGCAGCACGACCTGACTGTTCCCACAGCATTTGGTAGGAAAGCTCTGTGAGCTGCCTTCTACACGCAGGGAAAGTTCTGGGATGGTGAGTCTCTCAGGCCACCACCAGACAGATTGGGCCAGATATGCTCCCAGTGTATACATGAGAGTTTCTCTGCTCCCTCTGGAATTGGGCTCAGGAATCCACACTATGAGTGCAGGCTGGCTCCACGCCAAGCATGTGAGGGTTGGGGGAGGGGCCAGCTAGTGCACCATGTGATCCTATAAATTTTATGTAGCCTTTTTCTTGCTTCAGCACTTGCCCTGTCACTGCAGTCCTTTCACTGTTTGCTATTGTTTTGAGAAAGATGTTTCTGCCAGTTCTTGTAGGTTGTTCAAAGATTCTGTGGGGAGACAGAGCTCTAAAGGGTCTTACTCTACCATCTTGATCTGGCAGGGCATAGGAAGATTTTAATTACTACTTCAATTTCTTTAGTATTTAAGGGACCAATTGAGCTTATATTTTTTCTTAAGTCAATTCTGGTAGGTTATATTTTTCTAAGAATTTGTCCATTTTACCTAAATATTTAAAGTTTATTTGTTTTCAATATCTTTATAATCTCTGCTTTATCTGAGTTTGGTGCTCCCTTTTTATTTTTATTTTGGTGTCTCCTCTTTTCTCTATTTCTTGATGAATCTTGCTGGAAGTATGTCTATTTTGTAAGTTTTTATTTTCCTAAAGGACCAATTTTTGTCTTTGTTGCTGTTTTTCTGTGTCTTTATTTTCTATTTCATTGATTTACAGTTAGTTTAATTTTTCTTCTGCTCTCTTTGAGTTTAATCTAATGTTCTTTCACAAATGTCTAATCAATTTGCAGCTTTTCTTTTCTAATACAAGTATTTAAAGCTATGAAATCTTCAAAGCAGTGCTTTTCCTATATCCTTTCAGTTTTGATATGCAATATTTTCATTGTCATTCAGTTTTAGATATATTACAATTTTCATTATGTGCTATTTAGCAGTGTGTTTTTAAAATTTTGAAAATGTGGATCTCAACAGCCATGAAGGGTCTGATATTTTACCTTCCTTACAAGCTAACAATATAACCTACCACAGTTTCATGGATGCTGACAGAAGCTTTGAGACTCCTAGGTCAGAGAAAAAGGACTTTATTATACCCAGCATTAGCAGTAGTCAGACTGTCCACATTTTCATGTGTCAGTTCCCCAAGCCCTGGTTCCCTCAGGGTGATGCAAAGACAGCTAGGTGACACCTGCATTTGCAGTCAGTTGCATTACAGGAGAGGAACCTTGAGTTTAGGGAACCCAAATCTTCTATACTGGACAGTAAGCATGCCTGCCCTTTTCTCCAGAGGAAGAGAGTATCTCTATCTTCCAAGCCTGTTTGCTACCCAAATATCCTTAGCAAGATAGTCTGAAAGAAAGCCAATCAGTGCCTCTGCTTGCCAGACTTGCAGAAACATGAGACCCATGGAGAATTGTCTCCCAACAATAAATATATTTGTTAATGTACTTTTGCTGTCTTTCTAATTTAATTGGGTTGTAGTCAGGGAATATAGTCTGCATGATACTTATGCTTTGAAATTTGTTAAGTTCGCTTTATGACCCAGTACACAATCTCGTTTTTTAACTGTCTCATTTACAAAATACATTTTTAAGAAAATGTGTATTCTCAAATTTTTAGATAAAAAGTTTTATATGGGCCTATTAGTTCAAGATTCTTAATTGTGTTCAGATGTTCTATAGTCTTGCTGGATTTTGTCTTTTGAATCTATCAATATTGAAAGAGGTATACTGAAATCACCCATTATGATGGTATCAGTTTTTCCTTTTCATTCTTATAGTTCTGTTAATTTTAACTCTACATATTTTGAGGCCATTTATTAGGTTTATCCATAGAGTTTCTATATTTTTTTGGCAAAATAAATCTTTTTTCATTGTGCACTGACCCTCTCTAACCCTAATAATGTTTTGTTTTCAAAAATCTTTTTTTGTCTGATACTAATTACTCTTGATTGGTATTTGCCTGATATGAATTCTTCTATCCTTTTACTTTCAGCCTTTCCAAGTCCTTGTTGCTTTAGGTGTATTTCTCATAAAGAAGAGATTTTGTATTATGTTTATTATTTTTTCAATGAATGTTTCCTGTATTGTAATATTTCTGCTGAAGATGGATTCTTTTCAAATAATTTTTGTTTTGAAATTGTCCTGCTCTTCAGATGCCTTGACTCATTTGTTGACTCATATTTCTTATCCAGCAATGACTAGGGGGAGAGGGCTGGATGCCAGATCTCATTTTGTGTTAGCTCAGAGGAGTTCAAAGAGCCTGCATGGGAGGAATAAGTCCTAGGGCAGAGCTATTTTTTCATGTCAAAACCTTCCCTCCAATAACCCCACCACCAGAATATTTGGAGAAGGCACCAGCCCTGAAAGTTGGGGGGGAATGGGGGATTGACTGCTGGAGATTCATCAGTCTCTACCCACTTTCCTCAGATTCTCAGCATTGTTTCTGTACTTCCCTGATTTTACTCCTGAAAATGCCCATAACAGATGCCTGAACCTCTGAAGGGTATCTCCTAGTTTTCTCCACACTTGATATAATCTCTCAGAGACTGATCTTGGCTGAGGGAGCCTGGTGTCCTAATTCAGCATCTTGGATGACACCAAAACTGGAACCCTAGGAGCTATTTTGTAGGAATAAGTTTTATAATCACTGTATTTATTAATTTTCTATCTGCTGTCGAAGGTGTTTGAAATGTTCAAACTGCTGATAAGGTGTTTGAAGTGTTCAAAAAGAAGCAGCTACATTAAATTTGTTATAGCAGTTTAAATTGTTCAAGGAAAATTAATTGTCTGCATTTAATCTGTGTTTAACAAAAATTGACTTTCACAGTTTTCTTTATTAGACATATACATTTAATAGAATGATCATTAAAGTAAATTCAAGGTGGTTGTGATTTTCTGTTTTACACACAAAAGTCCTTCGGATATTAACGATTCTTTAACCTAATGGAAATACATTTAGTTCAATAAATATTGTAAAATGTTCAAATATCACAGTAACCAAAAAATGCAACTGATGCAACAATAAGAGACTATCATTCATTAATCAATTTAGCAAGAAATATTATCAGGATTCTTATTTTGGGGAAGTGTGCAATGGATGAATGCTATAAAGGAATCCTATATTGTGGAAGGTAAATATTTTGGTGCAAGATTCTATGAAATGATGGGAAATAAGTACCAGAATGAAAAATTTTCATAAAATAATTTCGTTTCTGGGAATGTATCCTAAAGAAAGAGTTATAAATATGTATAACAGAGATGCTACTTTAAAGTATATTAATGTGTTTTTCCTTTTTGTATTTATATGTATGTGACTTTTTGCTTAATTCATCTGTTGCATCTATATGTGTGGGGATGGGGATGGGGAGATAGACTTTATGGAAGGAATACAAAGATAAAGAAAAAGTCAATCTTCAATTTTTGACTACTAAGATAGGATTTTTGAATTGAAGAAAATTTTCATTTGGTTTAATGGATGCATCAAGCCAACCAAGGCAAAAGTCACCTAATATGAATACAAAAAGGAAAACCACATTGATATATTTTTTGAGATAAAAAGATTTTAAAAATTATTTTAATTCCCTGTAACATGTTGTTTATATCAGGGTTCAATTGTATACAAGGGACTACACTTTAACTATTTTAAGCAGGAAGGGATTCATTATAGAATTGTGGGGAGGGCAGAAGAAAAAGACTCTAGTTTGTGCTTTCAGGAACAAATCCCACAGACTCACCACAGAACCTGGCCATCAAGACTGTTGCTGCCTGTTATATGATCAGGAGGTTCCTGACTTCAGAACTATGCTGTTATTGCCACAAGCAGGAAGCCACCATGATCTGGAAACTGCTGCTGTGATCTCCGGAGCCGTGTCACTCCTGCTATGACCCACACGAGCAAAATGAATGCCTCATATCCTGTTTCTCAACATTATGACTGGATCCTGAGACCTCTGTTAATGCTGCCACAGCAAACCAAGTGCCTCCAAAACCATGTTTGCCACCAAAGAAAAACAGTACCAGAAAAGCAGAAGCTCATCCTCTGCCTTTCTAAATCTTGCATGAGTATATCTGGCCAAATTTAAATCACTTCCGGATCCCTAATTGCAAGGGAGCCTGGGAAATGTAGTTTTTGCTTTCCAGCTACTACAGAACAGGAGGGCACACTATAAAGAGGGTGGAATGGATGTTGAGTGCCAAGCCACTATACCATTGCATTTTTAAAAGCCAGGCCCAGTGGACTGCATGATATTGTTTTTTTCTATAGTAATGAGAAGATACCTCATAGTGTGCATCACTGTGCTTCATCCAGATCTCGTGACCCTTTTTATTGTTATTATTGTTTCTGTACTTCCTACCCCCCAGCTTTAGTGTGCTTTTGCTTCTGATCTCCCTCCCACCCACCAGTTGTAGGACTGTCACTGGACTCCTGAAGTCAGCTTTGCCCACAGTTGCAGAGAGCTGGAACTGCTTAGGAGTTTATATGCCACTGGGGCGGCCCTTAGCCAATCACAGCTAAAGAATCCACTAATAGGAAAGCCTAGTTCCCTTGTCTCTAATTGGGACAAACTCTGAGGCACTATACTTCAGAATTCTTCTGCCTGATCAAGCTGAGGCTGTCCTCCTAAGGGCCTTGTCTGCAATTGCAACCTTGATTTGCTTCTCCCACTTCCTTATCCTGCTGTTCTGTTCCCATTCCTTTACCAGTTTATCCCAAGAGCACGTCCTTTACAAATCATCTGCATATGGATCTTTGTCTCAGACTACGCTTCTTATGGAGCCATCTACCATTAAGGCTCAGTGCTCCTGAGAGAAAAGTAGTTATGCCATAGATGAAGCACATGCAAGAGAGAAAGTAGAAGGCCATTTGCTTCAAGCTCATGGGATTGTGGGAAGGATAGGAGAAATGGACATGGGGGAGCAGGTGGTCAGTCATGCATCCTGATCTCCCCTCTCTAGTCTTGGAGTTTGTAACAGGAAACTAAAGTAGATACTGCAGTTTAGGTAACATAGCTCCTAATTGCAACCATTTCTAGCTTACTCTCCTGTACAATAGAAGCAGGAAGTTTAAATACAATTACATTTATCATTTTTTCTTGCCTGTAGAGTTCTGTATGTAACCTAGTTTCTTAGCATTAGTATTCAGCTTGGAAGTAGCAACATAAGTTAGTGGTTGCACATGGGAAGACTGGATCATCTGGAAAATGCGGGGACCAAAACAGTTGATCTTCAGCTGTAGTGGAGTTTCAGGCATCCAGTCTCTAGAGTCAAAGAACTGAGCGGTTGGTCTGTTGTGGAATTGTGTGTTTTCCTAGGCTGTATAATCTCTGGATTCCTTAATCCTGGGTGTACAACCTCTTTTTCCATCCTTTGGTCCTTTCAGAGTGTCTGTAAGCTACTTAATATATTTTATTACATGTTTTAAGCTTAAATTCTTCAGTGGATCACGTTGCCTACAGCTAAGAATCCTGGCTTTATTACATGTTTTAAGCTTAAATTCTTCAGTGGATCATGTTGCCTACAACTAAGAATCCTGGCAGACACAGGAGGTATAGAAGAGAGGTTGGAGATAAAGCTGAGATGGAGTCATTTTCCAACTTGCTCTGGAAACAAGGGACGATGGAGTGGTTAGACAGAGAGAGGCAGAGCTACTACTCCAAAGCTGCTTTGAGTTCTTATGTGGCACCAGGACATTTCTGCATGTCCCCAAATGGAACACAGAGCTTGCCTAAAGTCTGATTGGGGAGTATACCAGAGTGAGTTCTTATAGCACTGGGGTCTGTAATTGAAAGGCAATCACAGCATGTTGTTGATTGTGAAAATGGCCATAAAATATTTTTCCCTTTATCCATGCCCTTCCACACTTGCTTTAACCAATGGGTTATTTAAAAACTCTATGTAAATGGTTGCTTGAAAAGCAGTTGTACAGTGGAGTTTGCCCTTTTTTTCTGCTTTTGGAACCCAGCTACCAGGTTTTGAAGAAGTCTGAGCTAGCCTTCTGGATAACAAGGGATATGTGAATAGGGCCATGTAAGGCCATCCAGCCCCTGGATGACCTCAATCCTGTGAACCCAACACAGACAAGGAACTGCCCAGCAGAATCATGAGCTAAATAAACGGTTGTTTTAAAGCACTACATTTTCGGATGGTTTGTTATGGCTGCTAAAGCTAACTGACACATAGTGAGACCTTGGAGGTTTTCTGGCACCACCGAGAACTAAGATGGAGCCATATAATCATGAAGAAAAGGCCATAAACTGCATCAGCAGTAGTTGCCAGCAGAACATCCAGGATGTGACCTGACCAAAACCATCATATGGATACTAGTCACTGCTTGCCAAAAGACTAATATAAGACCAAGAGTCCTTCTTCCCCTAGTGCTATGAGGTAGAGTAAGCTTTATAGACCTATAGACTTCTTAGAAACAATATGTAGATAGGAAGAGAATCTGAAAACTGGTCTCATTCAAAGAAAACTCAGTTTAAATTATTAGGCTGAACAGACTTACCAGGTTGAACCAAAATTTCATTTTCATTCTTCCTTGTAAGGTAAGGAAGAATATACCAGTTATACAAAATGAAGGAGTTAGTGTAAAGTGACCCAGCATAAGCAAAATTATTTTGCCTATTTTACATGTTATTCTTTTCACTTTTATTTATGATCAAGATAATTAATGTATTAATCAAGTATTCTTTAACAGAAGAATGTTTCAGTAATCTGTTATAACATTAGATGAACTATTTTGCAAAACTGTGTAAAGTGCCATTTGTGAAGACTATGTAATAGTGCAGAAAAATACTTATGCTGTAATATTAAGTGGAAAAAATCATGACACAATGTTGTTTATACAGCATGACTTGCAGTCATATTTTGAAAAAAATAATTAATCTTTGCATAGAAAATAGGCTGGAAGAAAGGGCACATAATATTCAAAGTGATTGTATTTAGGTAATGGGACTAGTCACTTTTTTGTGTTTTTTTTAGAAAAAAATGCAAACATTGCCTTTATTGTTAATATCTACATTTGGTTCTGTAAACAAAGTTGGCAAAAATTCTAAGAATTTTTGTACGTATTTATAAAAATTTCAAGAATATGATCCTTATAACTTCTGAAAAGTATAAACTGTTTAAAGACTAAAAGTCAGTAAATGTAGAAGAAGAAGGGGAAGAGAAAAACATTGACAACAGATCATTTGAATTTTCTTCTCCCCCAATATCTATAACGTCACATGTGCCACTGTTTTTTTTTGTTTTTTTTTTAACTTCATTTTATTGAGATATATTCACATACCACGCAGTCATACAAAACAAATCGTACATTTGATTGTTCAGAGTACCATTACATAGTTGTGCATTCATCACCTAAATCAATCCCTGACACCTTCATTAGCACACACACAAAAATAATAAGAATAATAATTAAAGTGAAAAAGAGCAATTGAAGTAAAAAAGAACACTGGGTACCTTTGTATGTTTGTTTGTTTGTTTCCTTCCCCTATTTTTCTACTCATCCATCCATAAACTAGACAAAGTGGAGTGTGGTCCTTATGGTTTTCCCAATCCCACTGTCACCCCTCATAAGCTACATTTTTATACAATTGTCTTCGAGATTCGTGGGTTCTGGGTTGTAGTTTGATAGTTTCAGGTATCCACCAGCTACCCCAATTCTTTAGAACCTAAAAAGGGTTGTCTAAATTGTGCGTAAGAGTGCCCACCAGAGTGACCTCTCGGCTCCTTTTGGAATCTCTCTGCTACTGAAGCTTATTTCATTTCCTTTCACATCCCCCTTTTGGTCAAGAAGATGTTCTCCGTCCCACGATGCCAGCTCTACATTCCTCCCCAGGAGTCATATTCCACGTTGCCAGGGAGATTCACTCCCCTGGGTGTCTGATCCCACGTAGGGGGGAGGGCAGTGATTTCACCTTTCAAGTTGGCTTAGCTAGAGAGAGAGGGCCACATCTGAGCAACAAAGAGGCATTCGGGAGGAGGCTCTCAGGCGCAATTATAGGGAGGCCTAGCCTTTCCCCTGCAGCAACCGTCTTCCCAAGGCTAAAACCTACGGTAGAGGGCTCAACCCATCAAACCACCAGTTCGCTATGTCTGTGGTCATGTTAGCAACCATTGAGGTGGAGTAGGCCAACACCCCTGCATTCTCCACAGGCTCCTCAAGGGGGCACTAGATATTTTTTTCCTTGTTTTTCCTTCTCTTTTTTTTAACCTTCTTTTCCTTTTTAAATCAACTGTATGGAAAAAAAAATTAAAAAAAAAAATTAAAAAAAAGAAAAACATACAATAAAAGAACATTTCAAAGAGACCGTAACAAGGGAGTAAGAAAAAGACAACTAACCTAAGGTAACTGCTTTACTTCCAACCTGTTCCTACTTTACCCCAAGAAAGTTACATAATATAGCAACATTTCTGTGAACTTGCTCCTACTATATCCATCAGAAATTAACAGACCATAGTCATTCCTGGGCATCCCCAGAACGTTAAATAGCATATCTGTTCTTCTTGGATTACTGTTCCCCCTTCCTTAATTGCTCTCTATTGCTAGTTCCCCTACATTCAACATTATAAACCATTCGTTTTACATTTTTCAAAGTTCACATTAGTGGTAGCATATAATATTTCTCTTTTTGTGCCTGGCTTATTTCGCTCAGCATTATGTCTTCAAGGTTCATCCATGTTGTCATATGTTTCACGAGGTCGTTCCTTCTTACTGCCATGTAGTATTCCATCGTGCGTATATACCACATTTTATTTATCCACTCATCTGTTGAAGGACATTTGGGTTGTTTCCATCTCTTGGCAATTGTGAATAATGCTGCTATGAACATTGGCGTGCAGATATCTGTTCGTGTCACTGCTTTCCGATCTTCCAGGTATATACCGAGAAGTGCAATCGCTGGATCGAATGGTAACTCTATTTCTAGTTTTCTAAGGAACTGCCAGACTGACTTCCAGAGTGGCTGAACCATTATACAGTCCCACCAACAATGAATAAGAGTTCCAATTTCTCCACATCCCCTCTAGCATTTGTAGTTTCCTGTTTGTTTAATGGCAGCCACTCTAATAGGTGTTAGATGGTATCTCATTGTGGTCTTAATTTGCATCTCTCTAATAGCTAGTGAAGCTGAACATTTTTTCATGTGTTTCTTGGCCATTTGTATTTCCTCTTCAGAGAACTGTCTTTTCATATCCTTTGCCCATTTTATAATTGGGCTGTCTGTACTATTGTTATTGAGTTGTAGGATTTCTTTATATATGCAAGATATCAGTCTTTTGTCAGATACATGGTTTCCAAAAATTTTTTCCCATTGAGTTGGCTGCCTCTTTACCTTTTTGAGAAATTCCTTTGAGGTGCAGAAACTTCTAAGCTTGAGGAGTTCCCATTTATCTATTTTTTCTTTTGTTGCTTGTGCTTTGGGTGTAAAGTCTAGGAAGTGGCTGCCTAATACAAAGTCTTGAAGATGTTTTCCTACGTTATCTTCTAGGAGTTTTATGGTACTTTCTTTCATATTGAGATCTTTGGTCCATTTTTTTTTTTTTTTTTATCTTCATTTTAGGTCCATTTTGAGTTAATTTTTGTGTAGGGTGTGAGGTAGGGGTCCTCTTTCATTCTTTTGGATATGGATATCCAACTCTCCCAGCCCCATTTGTTGAAAAGACCATTATGACCCAGTTCAGTGACTTTGGGGGCCTTATGAAAGATCAGTCGGCCATAGATCTGGGGGTCTATCTCCGAATTCTCAATTCGATTCCATTGATCTATATGTCTATCTTTGTGCCAGTACCATGCTGTTTTGACAACTGTGGCTTTATAATAAGCTTCAAAGTCAGGCAGTGTAAGTCCTCCAACTTCATTTTTCTTTTTTAGAGTATCTTTAGCAATTTGAGGCATCTTCCCTTTCCAAATAAATTTGATAACTAGCTTTTCCAAGTCTGCAAAGTAGGTTGTTGGAATTTTGATTGGGATTGCATTGAATCTGTAGATGAGTTTGGGTAGAATTGACATCTTAATGACATTTAGCCTTCCTATCCATGAACATGGAATATTTTTCCATCTTTTAAGGTCCCCTTCTATTTCTTTTAGTAGAGTTACGTAGTTTTCTTTGTATAGGTCTTTTACATCTTTGGTTAAGTTTATTCCTAGGTACTTGATTTTTTTAGTTGCTATTGAAAATGGTATCTTTTTCTTGAGTGTCTCTTCAGTTTGTTCATTTCTAGCATATAGAAACATTACTGACTTATGCGCATTAATCTTGTATCCTGCTACTTTGCTAAATTTGTTTATTAGCTCTAGTAGCTGTATCGTCGATTTCTCAGGGTTTTCCAGGTATAAGATCATATCATCTGCAAACAATGACAGTTTTACTTCTTCTTTTCCAATTTGGATGCCTTTTATTTCTTTGTCTTGCCGGATTGCCCTGGCTAGCACTTCCAGCACAATGTTGAATAACAGTGGTGACAGCGGACATCCTTGTCTTGTTCCTGATCTTAGAGGGAAGGCTTTCAGTCTCTCACCATTGAGTACTATGCTGGCTGTGTGTTTTTCATATATGCTTTTTATCATATTGAGGAAGTTTCCTTCA
Source organism: Choloepus didactylus (assembly GCF_015220235.1). Lineage (NCBI taxonomy): Eukaryota > Metazoa > Chordata > Mammalia > Pilosa > Megalonychidae > Choloepus > Choloepus didactylus. The sequence continues at coordinate 29,704,063 of NC_051334.1, read as the reverse complement.
ATTCCTACCTTTTGAAGTGTTTTTATCAAAAACGGACGTTGGATTTTGTCAAATGCTTTTTCAGCATCTATTGAGATGATCATTTGATTTTTCCCTTTCGAGTTTTTAATGTGTTGTAATACATTGATTGATTTTCTTATGTTGAACCATCCTTGCATGCCTGGAATGAGCCCCACTTGGTCATGGTGTATGATTTTTTTAATGTGTCTTTGGATTCGATTTGCAAGTATTTTGTTGAGGATTTTTGCATCTATATTCATTAGGGAGATTGGCCGGTAGTTTTCCTTTTTTGTAGCATCTTTGCCTGGTTTTGGTATTAGATTGATGTTAGCTTCATAAAATGAGTTAGGTAGTATTCCATTTTCTTCAATGTTTTGAAAGAGTTTGAGTAAGATTGGTGTCAGTTCTTTCTGGAAAGTTTGGTAGAATTCCCCTGTGAAGCCATCTGGCCCTGGGCATTTATTTGTGGGAAGATTTTTTTTTTTTTATCTTCATTTTATTGAGGTATATTCACATACCACACAGTCATACAAAACAAATCGTACTTTCGATTGTTTACAGTACCATTACATAGTTGTACATTTATCACCTAAATCAATCCCTGACACCTTCATTAGCACACACACAAAAATAACAAGAATAAGAATTAGAGTGAAAAAGAGCAATTGAAGTAAAAAAGAACACTGGGTACCTTTGTCTGTTTGTTTCCTTCCCCTATTTTTCTACTCATCCATCCATAAACTAGGCAAAGTGGAGTGTGGTCCTTATCGCTTTCCCAATCCCATTGTCACCCCTCATAAGCTACATTTTTATACAACTGTCTTCGAGATTCATGGGTTCTGGGCTGTAGTTTGATAGTTTCAGGTATCTACCACCAGCTACCCCAATTCTTTGGAACCTAAAAAGGGTTGTCTAAAGTGTGCGTAAGAGTGCCCACCAGAGTGACCTCTCGGCTCCTTTTGGAATCTCTCTGCCACTGAAGCTTATTTCATTTCCTTTCACATCCCCTTTTTGGTCAAGAAGATGTTCTCCGTCCCACGATGCTGGGTCTACATTCCTCCCCGGGAGTCATGTTCCACGTTGCCAGGGAGATTCACTCCCCTGGGTGTCTGATCCCACGTAGTGGGGAGGGCAGTGATTTCACCTTTCAAGTTGGCTTAGCCAGGGAGAGAGGGCCACATCTGAGCAACAAAGAGGCATTCGGGAGGAGGCTCTTAGGCACAACCATAGGGAGGCCTAGCCTCTCCTTTGCAGCAACCGTCTTCCCAAGGGTAAAACTTATGGTAGAGGGCTCAACCCATGAAACCACCAGTCCTGTGGGAAGATTTTTGATGACTGATTGAATCTCTTTGGTTGTGATGGGTTGATTGAGGTCTTCTATTTCTTCTCTGGTCAGTCTAGATTGTTCATATGTTTCCAGGAAATTGTCCATTTCCTCTACATTATCCAGTATGTTGCCATACAGTTGTTCATAGTATCCTCTTATAATTTTTTTAATTTCTTCGGGATCTGCAGTTATGTCACCTTTTTCATTCATTATTTTGTTTATATGGGTCTTCTCTCTTTTTGATTTTGTCAGTCTAGCTAGGAGCTTGTCAATCTTGTTGATCTTCTCAAAGAACCAACTTTTGGTGATAGTTATCTTCTCTATTGTTTTTTTGTTCTCTATGTAATTTATTTCTGCTTTAATCCTTGTTATTTCTTTTCTTCTACTTGGTTTAGGATTGGTTTGCTGTTCATTTTCTAGCTTCTTCAGTTGATCCATTAGTTCTTTGATTTTGGCTCTTTCTTCCTTTTTAATATATGCGTTTAGTGCTATAAATTTCCCCCTCAGCACTGCTTTTGCTGCATCCCATAGGTTTTGGTATGTTGTGTTCTCATTTTCATTCGTCTCTATATATTTAGCAATTTCTCTTGCTATTTCTTCTTTAACCCACTGATTGTTTAGGAGTGTGTTGTTTACCCTCCAGGTATTTGTGAATTTTCTAAGTCTCTGATGGTTATTGACTTCTAATTGTATTCCATTGTGGTCAGAGAATGTGCTTTGAATAATTTCAATCTTTTTAAATTTATTGAGGCTTGTTTTATGTCCCAGCATATGATCTATTCTGGAGAAAGTTCCGTGAGCACTAGAAAAGTATGTGTATCCTGGTGATTTGGGATGTAATGTTCTGTATATGTCTGTTAAATCTAATTCATTTATCAGATTGTTTAGGTCTTCAATTTCCTTATTGGTCCTCTGTCTGGTTGATCTATCTATAGGAGAGAGTGATGTGTTGAAGTCTCCCACAATTATTGTGGAAACATCAATTGCTTCCTTTAGTTTTGCCAGTGTTTCTCTCATGTATTTTGTGGCACCTTGATTGGGTGCATAGACATTTATGATTGTTATTTCTTCTTGTTGAATTGCCCCTTTTATTAGTATGTAGTGGCCTTCTTTGTCTCTCAAAACATCCCTGCATTTAAAGTCTATTTTATCTGAGATTAATATTGCTACACCTGCTTCCTTTTGGCTGTAGCTTGCATGAAATATTTTTTTCCATCCTTTCACTTTCAATTTCTTTGTGTCCCTGTGTCTAAGATGAGTCTCTTGTATGCAACATATTGATGGTTCATTTTTTTTGATCCATTCTGCGAATCTATATCTTTTAATTGGGGAGTTTAATCCATTTACATTCAACGTTATAACCGTGAAGGCATTTCTTGAATCAGCCATCTTATCCTTTGGTTTATGTTTGTCATATATATTTTTCCCCTCTCTCTATTAATATCCTTTATTGTACCCATACCGAATCTCTTTAGTACTGAACCTTTCTCCAAGTCTCTCTGTCCTTTCTTTGTTTCTCTGTCTGTAGGGCTCTCTTTAGTATCTCCAGGAGGGCAGGTCTCTTGTTAGCAAATTCTCTCAGCATTTGTTTGTCTGTGAAAAATTTAATCTCTCCTTCAAATTTGAAGGAGAGCTTTGCTGGATAAAGTATTCTTGGTTGGAAATTTTTCTCACTCAGAATTTTAAATATATCATGCCACTGCCCTCTTGCCTCCATGGTGGCTGCTGAGTAGTCACTACTTAGTCTTATGCTGTTTCCTTTGTATGTGGTGAATTGCTTTTCTCTTGCTGGTTTCAGAACTTGCTCCTTCTCTTTCGTGTTTGACAGTGTGATCAGAATATGTCTCGGAGTGGGTTTATTTGGATTTATTCTATTTGGAGTTCGCTGAGCATTTATGATTTGTGTATTTATGTTGTTTAGAAGATTTGGGAAGTTTTCCCCAACAATTTCTTTGAATACTCTTCCTAGACCTTTACCCTTTTCTTCCCCTTCTGGAACACCAATGAGTCTTATATTAGGACATTTTATATTATCTATCATATCCCTGAGGTCCGTTTTGATTTTTTCAATTTTTTTCCCCATTCTTTCTTTTATGCTTTCATTTTCCATTCTGTCATCTTCCAGGTCACTGATTCGTTGTTCAACTTCCTCTAGTCTTGTACTATGAGTGTCCAGAATCTTTTTAATTTGGTCAACAGTTTCTTTAATTTCCATAAGATCATCTATTTTTTTATTTAGTCTTGCAATGTCTTCTTTATGCTCTTCTGGGTTCTTCTTGATATCCTTTGTATTCTGTACTATGGTCTCATTGTTCATCTTTAGTTCTTTGAGTAGCTGCTCTAGGTGCTGTGTCTCTTCTGGTCTTTTGATTTGGGTGCTTGGGCTTGGGTTATCCATATCGTCTAGTTTTTTCATATGCTTTATAATTTTCTGTTGTTTTTGGCCTCTTGGCATTTGCTGAACTTGATAGGGTTCTTTTAGGATGTGTAGACCAATTGAAGTCCTTATCTCTAATTTATCAGATCTACAGCTTCGTGGAGTACACTTTCTCTAACTAACCAGCAGGTGGCGTCCACGAGCCACCTGTTCTCCACAAGCCAGTTCTCCCCTGCTTAGCCTTTTTGGTGAGTGGGGGAGTGAGTCTTGTGGGGTCCAATTGGTGTACCAAGCTTGCGTGTGTAGTTGGTGTTGCCCGCCCTGTATATGGGGCGTGTTTCTGGGCAGTCAGGGAGTGGGGGTGGCTCTAACAATCAAATCTCCCTGGTGATCCTGGAGTTTTAAATCTGCTGCAATAGTTTAATGCTTCAGTTCAGTCCTGCCACAGTTTGTCTCTGCCACTGACCCACAAGTCCTTGGTATTGGTGTATGGCTCCTGAGACTTGCAAGTGGGTCCCTATTCCAGGCCGTGCACCCCCTGGTCCTCTGTTGAGGGATGACTGTGCTATGTCACAGGTGAGTGCCGTCCCCCCAGGGCTGTTCTGGGCTGCTGGGCTGTGTAGGGAGGCTCCCAGTCTGCTGAACTGATGGCTGAATTGGGCTTTGTTAATTCACACTGCTCCACCTTCCCAGCTCTGGGACAATCAGCTGAGGTTGCAGGGAAGGCTAATGTCCACGCCCAGTTTTGTGGAGTGTGCCTGTTATTTGAAGCACTTCCGTCACACTGGGTTGTGTGGGGCAGCTTTGGGCTATGGGGCTGGTGATGGGCAGGAGTGTTTCCTGTCCACCAGGATGATGGCTGTGAGCGGACACCCCCCTTTTCTTGGGAAGTTGTGGTGTTTAGTGAATTTTCTCAGCCACTGGATTATTGCCTTTTGTCTCAGAGCTCTCTTAGTTCTGCTCTTGTCTTGACCTGCCCAAATTGCAAGTCTTTGAAGCTTTCTGTATTGGGCTTCTCAGAGTAATTGTTTTAGAAAAAGAAAAAAGGATTAAAAAAACAAAACAAACAAACAAAAAAAAAGGGCCCTCCTCACAGATCTAATGGGTTATTGAAATGCTAAGAGACAAAGCAATTTGGGCCATTAAGGAAAGGTCCACAGGGCAGAGAGATCAGCTTTTCTTCGGGATTTGCATATGAGCCTGAGGGCCTGAGCTCTGCTCTTCCCCTTTCTATGTTCACCAGAACTCCAAAAATCCTCCGCTTTTATTTTGGAGTTTTTCGTGCTGTTTTTTTCTATGCCTGTCTCCTCTCTGCTGGGCTGGCTGCTCTCAGATTCTCTGGTGTCTGGTCTCAGTCTATCTATGGTTGGAGTTTGGATCAGTAGAATGAGTTTCCGATAAGGGCTGCCTCTGCAGTTCTCCCTTCTCCTTCCCGGAGCTGACGGCCCCTCCTCCCACGGGACTGAGCCTGGCAGGGAGGGGCGCGGGTCCCCTGGCCGCAAAAACTTACAGATTTCGCTGATCTCAGCAGTTCCACGTTTTCATGAGTGTTGTATGAAGTATGCCCAAAGACAGATTGCTCTGTGGTGTCCAGTCCACGCAGTTCCTGGCTTTCTACCTACTTTCCTGGAGGAGTAACTAAAACATACAGCTCACCAGTCTGCCATCTTGCCCCGCCTCGCCACTGTTTTTGGTATAGCTTGTGAAGCCCCAAAATTCTGATTTTTCTTCACTAATTTGAAATAAGTCCAGTAAAGACTGTACTGGTGAACTACAAATTCTGTTTTATTCAACTACAAATTCTCTTTTATTCCTGTGTAGTAAGAAACTCAGTTCTTTTCTTATCGATTCCACATTTGGTTCCAGGTTTTCTTTTTTTATTTCTTCCAAATAATATTTTCACTTTCTGAAAGATTTTACCAGAAGGTAAACTATCCATATTCTTGATGTTACAATCATTTTGTTCCACGAGAAGGCTATGGGAGGCAGTGTTTGCCTGAATTGTTAGGTGCTCTTGTGAACTATTTATTACTATGAGACCAGAATCACGACGAAATGTTGAATTAAGATCCTTTTCCTTCAGATCCTTTGCTGGAAAAAGCACAGTAACTGACTCTTGTTTCAGTTGGGATGCACTATTATTTTTATTGAAATTAGAAAATTGTATAGATGCCTGTTGCCCACACAGTCATCCACCCTTAGTTCTTCTAAGTCACTTTCATTTATAATGCATTTGTGTTCAGAAACATCAATAATGCATCCTTGTTTATTTTTATGGGAAGGTAGCTGCAAAAAATTCTGGTTTATGTCATTTTCAGCTGGATTTAACACGGAATATTTGTTAGTCTTTTTCTGATCAAGTCTTCTCAGTTCATTTGAAGGGCAGGGGATGGGTTCTGAAATAAACATAAATTTTTGTTTGGGTTCCTCGGTTTCCTTACACAGGAAATTTTGTTTGATCATCTGCACAACTTTATTTTCCCTTAAGTCCTTCTGAGAAATATATTGCAGTTCTAGGTGTTCTCTTGGTTTAGTCTTCTTTGCAATAACAGGAGAAAGGGATCCAACACTATTTTATTCTTTTCTTTTTAGGCATGTCCCTTTCATATTCCACAAAATAAAAAAACTCACTTAGATACAATGTCATCAACAACTTGATACTGGTTACTCTGTGCAAAGTTTCTGTGTTGCTCACTGTGCCAGTTTGGATGTATTGTGTCCCCCAAAATGCCATGTTCTTTGATGCAATCTTGGGGGGGGGGACATATTAGTGTGATTAAATTGGATTTCTTTGATTGAATGTTTCTATGGAATCGTGACTCAATCAACTATGAGTGAAACGTTTGATTGGATAATTTCCATGGAGGTGTTACCCCGCCCATTCAGGGTGGGTATAAATTGGATCACTGGAGTCAAAGGAATTCACAGACAGAAGGACCTCAGAGCAACTAAGAGTGACATTTTGGAGGGGCTGCAGCTAAGAGAGGACAAAACGCCCCAAGAGCAACATTGTGGAGAACACCACTTTGAAATGTAACCTGGGAGCAAGCGGACACCAGCCACATGCCTCCCCAGCTAACAGAGGTTTTCCGGACACCATTGGCCATCCTCCAGTGAAGGTACCCTATTGTTGATGTGTTATCTTGGATACTTTATGGCCTTAAGACTGTAACTGTGTAACCAAATAAACCCCCTTTATAAAAGCCAATCCATTTTGGTGTTGCATAATGGGCAGCATTGGCAAGCCGGAACACTCACTTAGAAGACGAGTTTCAAGATCTTCATATTTTTGCAAGCAACATTCACAATATCCTTTTTTTTTCCTTCTCTTTCAAATGGAGTTGAATTGGGGTTCCACCATATTTACCACCATCTCTTTGGATTGTTAGTTTAATCTGAGTTTGCTTTTGGATGATAGATGGTTTATCAACATCAAATGGACTACAGGGCTTCTGAATAGAATAATTTATAAAAGGCAGGTTGGTCAACTGAAGATAAAATGGCTTATTAAGTTGACTCATATCTTCCACCTTTACAAAAGGCTTTTTTAGTCTACCTGTCCTTGTTCTCTGTGTACCAGCTATTTGCCCTGCCTCTCTTACAGAAGTGCTTGATTTCTTGAGTAAATGTGATTCTTTTTTCTTTTGTTCAATCTAGTATCTAATGTATGGTCCCTGATGGCTTTTTAAATAATTTTCCTCTGCTTAAACACACCAAGTATGGAGATTTAAATCAACTTCCATCATGGCCTGGATGAGGTGAAGTGGTTTCTGCAGTATACACAGATTCCGGACTTGGTATAGGAGAAATTCTACCCAAGGATTGTGCAAAGTTAGCTTCCTTTTTATTTGAAGTAAGATAACTGATATCTTTGCTGAGAAATTCTTCAACTCTCCCTCCAAGATCTTTAATGTCTTTTTGCAGTCTTTCAGATATGTGACAGAAGGTTAGTCCAGGTAAAAAGACTTTTCCCCAACGTGACTTATGTTTGGATTTTTCTGGTGTGTTGTTATCAGTTTTTAGAGATTTCAAAGGTGGTCTGCTTTTTTTCATTTCTGACTTGGAGTCCACCCTGGAAACGTCCTTTGCTATGAATCGTCATGGCTCCACAGTTCATGGCAGCCGCCGGGCACCCACAGATTGGGTCTGCAGAGGGTGTTGTGACGGGCAGCCGCGGAAACACAACTCCTCGGCGTCTGCGAACAAGCCAGCCGCCTCTTTCTTTCCACGGGCCGTGGCCCCCATGCAGCGAAAAGCCGCATCTGCGGGTCGGGTTTCCGGGGTCGTATCCAGTTCAGAGGCGCGGAGGAAGAACGGGCGAAACACAAACGGGTGGGCTGCGGCGGCTGAAGATTTGAAACGATTTTTTGCCTTTCTGTATTTTCCAGTTTATCTTTAATGATAAGCAACTGTGTTGATAAGGTTGACTTTGAAAAATTTACATAATACTATATGATTTTTAAGCTCTTTTTTAGGTCTGAGATTCAATGATTGTAAGAACTCAAAGCGGTTTATTGACAAATGGTTTAATGGCATATGCTTGTGCAATAATTTTAATTATTTTCATTTATTATAGCCAGTGTCTAATAAATGTAAGCAGTCTATTTGCAGTCAGATAAAAATTGTTGGCTAGAAGAATCTATATTCTTACCATTACTCTTTCATTGCTGAATCATAGATTATAATGATCAGTTCCTGTTTGGCACTCTGGGATGTAAGTGAAGACTAAAAAGCTTCAAGACAGAATGGATGTATGGCAATTTTAGCATCTCACACTTGTTAAACATATGTAAACCCACAGCAGGAATAATCATGTCTAGTGGAAAGAAAAAGTGTCTTCTAGGAACCCAAGCCAGAGAAGAGAAGCTTCAGGTTTTCAAAGCCAAAGCTTTGCATTCAACTACATTTTTTTTGTAGGCTTTGTGGAAGTTATTTTGCTACTAGAGAATTCTGAAAAACTTGATACTATAAGCATGAACTTGTTTATTTTATTTGTAAGAGTCATAACATTTTTCTTGTTAGCTGTGAAATTTAGGACGACTCTCAAGGAGAAATGGAGTAATAGAAGAACCCAGTTCCTTTCCCGTATCTTATCCAGGATGGAAGATTTGGAAAACCTATGTCTCTTAGATGTAAATGCCCATAAACTTCAGCGTAGCAATCCAGAAAAGTTCATAAGATGGGACCGTGCATGTATGTGTGTTTGAAACAGATCCCTTATTACTCTCAAATTCAGAACTGCTCAAATTGTGGTCCACAGACCTCTTCTGATCTGCAAATTATTTATGGTTCAAAAATAGTTATAAATAGTGCATGCATAGGTGCTTTGAGTAGTTTACTTTAATTGGTTCTTTTTTTGTGTGTGTGCTTATTGTTTCTTATATGTTAATGATATTTCCTAAGCTAAGTTATATGCTTATTAATTCACGGACCTTCTCTTATTAATCTTTCATACTCCTCCAATGGCCTGAAGCCCTTAAATTACCAATACTTGGTGTTTTGTGAACTCCACCTTGTATGTTGCCTTCTGTTAGAGGGATACCGGAGCAATGGTGCAGGTGACCCAATGTTTTCTAGGCCTTTTAGTAAAAAAAAATCATCTAGCTTTTTTGTCAGAGCCCCTTTTTCTTCTAAGGACTTAAGCATCCTTCAGACAGAGGGGTGAGTTCAAACGACTGCCATTATACTATACACAGAATCACTACCGCCTCTCAGGGATTTTGTTATCAGTTTCAGATCTTTGTGACTGATCTTAGGTTTCTACAGTCTCCAGCTGCTGCAGCATTAATTAGTCATCTTCAGTATATTTGTTATGGTGTCAAATTCACTAGGCCTTTTTCTGTTGCTTTTCTAACTCAAAATGAGTTATTTCCCAGGAGCTCCTCAGTCCCTTTTGCAAATAAACTTCTGACCACTTGTGCCAACAATTAGGCAGATGTGGCCAGACAAATCTGTATCCTGATTGGTTTTTATCAGGTCCTAGAGCCAGGAATATTTCTGCTGCTGCTGCTGTTTCTACGGCTACTACTAGTACGATAATAATATGCATAACACTTTATGATTTACAAAGGAATTTCCAATCAGTGAACTCACCTGATCTTTTCTAAAACCAGTGAGGTAGGTATTATCATCTCTTTTATAAGAACTTTTGGTTTCTTCCTTTAAGGCTTTTGTATGACCATAGATATAAGGGGGGAGGCATGAGAAAGGTGAGAGGAATACAGAGAGAGAGGGTGAGAGACTGAGATTTTGATAAGAAGAATCTGAAAGAGGTTCAGGAAATAAGAATGGGATTAAAGAAAAGGTGTGTTTGTTGAAGACCTGTGCCCTGGCATTGTTAGACATTGGAGAGGTATAGGAAGGTGAGGTAGAAATTGTTTCAGTAGTCAGGTGTGAATTTTCTTTCCTCTCTACATCTCCTCTGCCATTCAGTTTCATGCGGAATGTGGCACTAGGAATGGAGGTGATGGAGGTACAAATATGATATTTCACATTTAAAATTGGAGAAGGGAAGGACTGATACTTAAATATGGCATCTTACTTTGATGCAAACTATAAGGAAAGTGAACTCGGCAGCATGGGATTAAAAGAATTGAGAGGATCTGAAAGGAGAATGGGCATAACCAAGGAGTAAGTAAGCCTTTGTTAAATGACTCAGAGAGATTAACTGACTGCTCCAGATCATACAGCTACTACAAGCTGAAACTGAGTTGTAAACCAAGGTGTGCTGGACAACAAAGCTGGTCTTCATCCAACCGTGTCCTCATCTCACCATATAACACTCTGCCTCATCTGACAGGTGCAGGAGGACAATATTTAGAGACATTAATCAAGATAACTAAGGCATTTTCTCTTCCTCATAGAAGCACGGCCACTTCAGAACACATAGACAACAGAGTCAGTGTCTTGGCTTTTTTAATTAAAAAAAAAGCCAGGATTATAGCCAAAGATAAAAGATTTGACAATTATGTCATCAGTAAGAGACAGTGTTGTTTTTTTTCTTTTTCCTTTACCCTTGAGCCTAGATAAAGATTTCTAGACTCATGAAGAGAGAGATGAGGTCAGAAAACAGGAAAGAGCTTGAACATTAATGGGGTTCCTGAAAAGAGGCCCTGTGCCCTGCCTTGTGGGAGAGGGGGACTTGAACCTTACATAACCACTAAAGGAAATATTAGGTTCAGATTGACAGTCAAATTCATGAGATACAATAGGCTTCATACAGCAATAAGTTTACTTAGCTTTGCTAAAGGATGCAGAACTGGAAAAACAACATGCGCAGTGACAGCACAACAAAGACCTTTTAATTCCCAGGCATGCTTTCCAATGTCCCTAATTACTCCATTCAGGGCCTTGCAAGGTCACAAAAGATGAAGCTGAGTATACATCCCTTCAGCTCAGGGATGCCCTGGGGTCCTGTCAGTATTTATATCTTGGTAGTATGATGAACCTTTCAGGGGTACGTGACTAGATTCCATTTTCCAGTGCACCTTCATCTTATCAGTTACACGATTATGCAGGGAACAATCTCAATAACCATGTAGATCTTGCCCAGATGGCAGTGCTTGTACATAGCAACCTCAATGGATGCTTGTTTACCTTGGATCTGGTATACTTCTATACATTTCTTAAGTTAGTGTTGCAAGAAGTTAGACCAATGATCAAATCCTCAAGAATCCCTGAGATTGGGGGGAGACTATTTTAGTGCACTTGTTAATGGGATATGGGCAGATGTACCTGAGACATCTCTGTAGCATTCAAGTGTGACCCCATAGGACCCACTAGTGGCCAAGAAGACTTGATATAGATAGAGCCAACTCACTTGAAAAGGCCTTTCCATTGACAGAAGAGGATGTAGCTGTAACCTGTGTAGACTGATAACTAAAGAGAAGGGTGGAATGAACATGGCTTAGAAGATGCCAGAGTGAATAAATGATGACTACCTATAGGAGATACTCCCCACCCATCTTGTTTTAAAACTATGAAGGCCCCCTGCCTAAAATATAGATGTAATCCCAGAGAAAATTGTGGGAAAATCTTTATTTATGTAAGAATTACTTTCATCCATGGATTGTTGGGTTGTGATAGATTGAAATTGTTGGTCCTAATTATTTACTTATCCATGTAGCCATGCCCTTTGCCATATAATATATAGGTGCTTACCCTGAAGGCCAAGTGTAGTATACTTCTCTACCCTTTGACTTTGAACCTGACCATATGACATTCTTTGGCCAATGGGGTGTGGGTGAAATGACAGTTTGCCAGTTTTTCAAGCCAGGGACATAAAAGGCCTGCATGTTTCCACATGCCTCTTAAGCTGCTGCCATCATCATGAGAAAAGCTTCTTCAAGAAAGCTGCTGCCCCTTCTAACTGGACTCCAAAATCAAACACATTAGGTTGAACCACCCCAGCCAAGCCCAAACAGAGCTGCAGCTTGTTGTTTCCACTGTCTGTTATGCTGAATTATTTTGGCAATAGCTGACTGATGCAGTATAGGCTAGAAATTACATTCAGTTTTAGAAAAATAAAGTTAAGTTCTTAGCACATGCAATTTTTGTGGACTGAGATTTATACCTGTCATTTAAAAGTTTGGGGAAAATAAAAGGAAATATGTCACATGAGAAGATGTTCAACATCATTAGTCATTAGGGAAATGCAAATTAAAACCATAGTGAGATATCACTACACATCTATCAGAATGGTTAAAATAAAAAAAAAAAAGTGAATACACCAAATGCTGGCAAAGGTGTGGAGAAAGTGGATCACTCATACCTTGCTGATGGGAATGTAAAATGGTACACCCATTCTGGAAAGTGGTTTGGGAGTTTCTTTTTTTTTTTTTTTTTTTATTTTTATTTTTATTTTTTTTTTAATTCAGTTTTATTGAAATATATTCACAAACCATACAGTCATCCATGGAATACAATCAACTGTTCACAGTATGATCATATAGTTATGCGTTCATCACCACAATCTATTTCTGAACATTTTCCTTACATCAGAAAGAATCAGAATAAGAATAAAAAATAAAAGTGAAAAGAGAATACCCAAACCATCCCCCCATCCCACCCTAATTGTCATTTAGTTTTTACTCCCATTTTTCTACTGATTTTTTTTTCAATTTTTTAACTTTGTTTATCAAAAAATTAAAAACAAACAGGCAAACAACAACCAAAAAAACCCCACAACATTTCAAACAAAGCAATGGATTAAGGAAAACAAATAACCTAAAATAATTACTTTGCTTCCAATATGTTCCTACCATACCCCAAGAAAATTAATAAACCATGTCCAAACAGAGGAGTAAGAAAAACAAATAATCTAAAATAACTACATTGCTTCCAACATGTTCCTACCATACCCCAAGAAAATTAACAACCCCTAAGAAAACAAAGGAATAAGAGAAAAAAAAACCTAAAATAACTATTGCTTCCAACATGATCTTACTATATCCAAGAAAGTTTACAAACCATAATCATTCCTGAGCATTCCCATAACATTGAGATTACCCTCCATAGTTTATCTGTTCTTATTAGATTATCATTCCCCCTCCACTAATTGGTATCTCTAGGTCCCCTACATTCTACAGTATAAAACATTGTACATTTTTCACAGAATTCACATTAGTGATAACATACAATATGTCTCTTTTTGTGCCTGGCTTATTTTGCTCAGCATTATGTCTTTTTTTTTTTTTTTTTTTTTTTTTTTAATCTTCATTTTATTGAGATATATTCATATACCACGCAGTCATACAAAACAAATCGTACTTTCGATTGTTCACAGTACCATTACATAGTTGTACATTCATCACCCAAATCAATCCCTGACACCTTCATTAGGACACACACAAGAATAACAAGAATAATAATTAGAGTGAAAAAGAGCAATTGAAGTAAAAAAGAACACTGGGTACCTTTGTCTGTTTGTTTCCTTCCCCTATTTTTCTACTCATCCATCCATAAACTAGACAAAGTGGAGTGTGGTCCTTATGGCTTTCCCAATCCCATTGTCACCCCTCATAAGCTACATTTTTATACAACTGTCTTCGAGATTCATGGGTTCTGGGTTGTAGTTTGATAGTTTCAGGTATCCACCACCAGCTACCCCAATTCTTTAGAACCTAAAAAGGGCTGTCTAAAGTGTGCGTAAGAGTGCCCACCAGAGTGACCTCTCGGCTCCTTTTGGATTCTCTCTGCCACTGAAGCTTATTTCATTTCCTTTCACATCCCCCTTTTGGTCACGAAGATGATCTCCGTCCCACGATGCCAGGTCTACATTCCTCCCCGGGAGTCATATTCCACGTTGCCAGGGAGATTCACTCCCCTGGGTGTCTGATCCCACGTAGGGGGGAGGGCAGTGATTTCACCTTTCAAGTTGGCTTAGCTAGAGAGACAGGGCCACATCTGAGCAACAAAGAGGCATTCGGGAGGAGGCTCTTAGGCACAACCATAGGGAGGCCTAGCCTCTCCTTTGCAGCAACCGTCTTCCCAAGGGTATAACCTGTGGTAGAGGGCTCAACCCATCAAACCACCAGTCCCCTATGTCTGTGGTCATGTTAGCAACCATGGAGGTGGGGTAGGCCAATACCCCTGCATTCTCCACAGGCTCCTCAAGGGGGCACTGCATCTTTTTTTTTTCCTTGTTTTTTTTTTTTTTTTAACTTTCCCTTCTTTTTTAAATCAACTGTATGAAAAAAAAAGTTAAAAAGAAAACAAACATACAATAAAAGAACATTTCAAAGAGACCATAACAAGGGAGTAAGAAAAAGACAACTAACCTAAGATAACTGCTTAACTTCCAACATGTTCCTACTTTACCCCAAGAAAGTTACCTAATATAGCAACATTTCTGTGAACTTGCTCCTACTATATCCATCAGAAATTAACAGACCATAGTCATTCCTGGGCATCCCCAGAACGTTAAATAGCTTATCTGTTCTTCTTGGATTATTGTTCCCCCTTCCTTAATTGCTCTCTATTGCTAGTTCCCCTACATTCTACATTATAAGCCATTTGTTTTATATTTTTCAAAGTTCACATTAGTGGTAGCATATAATATTTCTCTTTTTGTGCCTGGCTTATTTCGCTTAGCATTATGTCTTCAAGGTTCATCCATGTTGTCATATGTTTGACGAGATCGTTCCTTCTTACTGCCGCGTAGTATTCCATCGTGTGTATATACCACATTTTATTTATCCACTCATCTGTTGAAGGACATTTGGGTTGTTTCCATCTTTTGGCAATTGTGAATAATGCTGCTATGAACATTGGCGTGCAGATATCTGTTCGTGTCACTGCTTTCCGATCTTCCGGGTATATACCGAGAAGTGCAATCGCTGGGTCGAATGCTAACTCTATATCTAGTTTTCTAAGGAACTGCCAGACTGACTTCCAGAGTGGCTGAACCATTATACAGTCCCACCAACAATGAATAAGAGTTCCAATTTCTCCACATCCCCTCCAGCATTTGTAGTTTCCTGTTTGTTTAATGGCAGCCATTCTAACCGGTGTTAGATGGTATCTCATTGTGGTCTTAATTTGCATCTCTCTAATAGCTAGTGAAGCTGAACATTTTTTCATGTGTTTCTTGGCCATTTGTATTTCCTCTTCAGAGAACTGTCTTTTCATATCTTTTGCCCATTTTATAATTGGGCCGACTGTACTTTTTTCATTGAGTTGTAGGATTTCTTTATATATGCAAGATATCAGTCTTTTGTCAGATACATGGTTTCCAAAAATTTTTTCCCATTGAGTTGGCTGCCTCTTTACCTTTTTGAGAAATTCCTTTGAGGTGCAGAAACTTCTAAGCTTGAGGAGTTCCCATTTATCTATTTTCTCTTTTGTTGCTTGTGCTTTGGGTGTAAAGTCTAGGAAGTGGCCGCCTAATACAAGGTCTTGAAGATGTTTTCCTACATTATCTTCTAGGAGTTTTATGGTACTTTCTTTTATATTGAGATCTTTGGTCCATTTTGAGTTAATTTTTGTGTAGGGGGTGAGGTAGGGGTCCTCTTTCATTCTTTTGGATATGGATATCCAACTCTCCCAGCCCCATTTGTTGAAAAGACCATTATGACTCAGTTCAGTGACTTTGAGGGCCTTATCAAAGATCAGTCGGCCATAGATCTGAGGGTCTATCTCCGAATTCTCAATTCGATTCCATTGATCTATATGTCTATCTTTGTGCCAGTACCATGCTGTTTTGGTAACTGTGGCTTTATAATAAGCTTCAAAGTCAGGGAGTGTAAGTCCTCCCACTTCGTTTTTCTTTTTTAGAGTGTCTTTAGCAATTCGAGGCATCTTCCCTTTCCAAATAAATTTGATAACTAGCTTTTCCAAGTCTGCAAAGTAGGTTGTTGGAATTTTGATTGGGATTGCATTGAATCTGTAGATGAGTTTGGGTAGAATTGACATCTTAATGACATTTAGCCTTCCTATCCATGAACATGGAATATTTTTCCATCTTTTAAGGTCCCCTTCTATTTCTTTTAGTAGAGTTATGTAGTTTTCTTTGTATAGGTCTTTTACATCTTTGGTTAAGTTTATTCCTAGGTACTTGATTTTTTTAGTTGCTATTGAAAATGGTATCTTTTTCTTGAGTGTCTCTTCAGTTTGTTCATTTCTAGCATATAGAAACATTACTGACTTATGTGCATTAACCTTGTATCCCGCTACTTTGCTAAATTTGTTTATTAGCTCTAGTAGCTGTATCGTCGATTTCTCAGGGTTTTCTAGATATAAGATCATATCGTCTGCAAACAATGACAGTTTTACTTCTTCTTTTCCAATTTGGATGCCTTTTATTTCTTTGTCTTGCCGGATTGCCCTGGCTAGCACTTCCAGCACAATGTTGAATAACAGTGGTGATAGCGGGCATCCTTGTCTTGTTCCTGATCTTAGAGGGAAGGCTTTCAGTCTCTCTCCATTGAGTACTATGCTGGCTGTGGGTTTTTCATATATGCTCTTTATCATGTTGAGGAAGTTTCCTTCAATTCCTACCTTTTGAAGTGTTTTTATCAAAAACGGATGTTGGATTTTGTCAAATGCTTTTTCAGCATCTATTGAGATGATCAATTGATTTTTCCCTTTTGACTTGTTAATGTGTTGTAATACATTGATTTTCTTATGTTGAACCATCCTTGCATGCCTGGAATAAACCCCACTTGGTCATGGTGTATGATTTTTTTAATGTGTCTTTGGATTCGATTTGCAAGTATTTTGTTGAGGATTTTTGCATCTATATTCATTAGGGAGATTGGCCGGTAGTTTTCCTTTTTTGTAACATCTTTGCCTGCTTTTGGTATTAGATTGATGTTAGCTTCATAAAATGAGTTAGGTAGTGTTCCATTTTCTTCAATGTTTTGAAAGAGTTTGAGTAAGATTGGTGTCAGTTCTTTCTGGAAAGTTTGGTAGAATTCCCCTGTGAAGCCATCTGGCCCTGGGCATTTATTTGTGGGAAGATTTTTGATGACTGATTGGATCTCTTTGCTTGTGATGGGTTGGTTGAGGTCTTCTATTTCTTCTCTGGTCAGTCTAGGTTGTTCATATGTTTCCAGGAAATTGTCCATTTCCTCTACATTATCCAGTTTGTTGCCATACGGTTGTTCATAGTATCCTCTTATAATTTTTTTAATTTCTTCAGGATCTGCAGTTATGTCACCCTTTTCATTCATTATTTTGTTTATATGTGTCTTCTCTCTTTTTGATTTTGTCAGTCTAGCTAGGGGCTTGTCAATCTTGTTGATCTTCTCAAAGAACCAACTTTTGGTGATAGTTATCTTCTCTATTGTTTTTTTGTTCTCTATGTCATTTATTTCTGCTTTAATCCTTGTTATTTCTTTTCTTGTACTTGGTTTAGGATTGGTTTGCTGTTCATTTTCTAGCTTCTTCAGTTGATCCATTAGTTCTTTGATTTTGGCTCTTTCTTCCTTTTTAATATATGCGTTTAGTGCTATAAATTTCCCCCTCAGCACTGCATCCCATAGGTTTTGGTATGTTGTGTTCTCATTTTCATTCGTCTCTATATATTTAGCAATTTCTCTTGCTATTTCTTCTTTAACCCACTGATTGTTTAGGAGTGTGTTGTTTAACCTCCAGGTATTTGTGAATTTTCTAAGTCTCTGATGGTTATTGACTTCTAATTGTATTCCATTGTGGTCAGAGAATGTGCTTTGAATAATTTCAATCTTTTTAAATTTATTGAGGCTTGTTTTATGTCCCAGCATATGATCTATTCTGGAGAAAGTTCCATGAGCACTAGAAAAGTATGTGTATCCTGGTGATTTGGGATGTAATGTCCTGTATATGTCTGTTAAATCTAATTCATTTATCAGATTGTTTAGGTTTTCAATTTCCTTATTGGTCTTCTGTCTGGTTGATCTATCTATAGGAGAGAGTGATGTGTTGAAGTCTCCCACAATTATTGTGGAAACATCAATTGCTTCCTTTAGTTTGCCAATGTTTCTCTCATGTATTTTGTGGCACCTTGATTGGGTGCATAGACATTTACGATTGTTATTTCTTCTTGCTGAATTGCCCCTTTTATTAGTACGTAGTGGCCTTCTTTGTCTCTCAAAACATCCCTGCATTTGAAGTCTATTTTATCTGAGATTAATATTGCTACACCTGCTTTCTTTTGGCTGTAGCTTGCATGAAATATTTTTTTCCATCCTTTCACTTTCAGTTTCTTTGTGTCCCTGTGTCTAAGATGAGTCTCTTGTATGCAACATATTGATGCTTCATTTTTTTTGATCCATTCTGCGAATCTATATCTTTTAATTGGGGAGTTTAATCCATTTACATTCAACGTTATAACCGTGAAGGCATTTCTTGAATCAGCCATCTTATCCTTTGGTTTATGTTTGTCATATTTTTCCCCTCTGTCTATTAATATCCTTTATTGTACCCATACCGAATCTCTTTAGTACTGAACCTTTCTCCAAGTCTCTCTGTCCTTTCTTTGTTTCTCTGTCTGTAGGGCTCTCTTTAGTATCTCCAGTAGGGCAGGTCTCTTGTTAGCAAATTCTCTCAGCATGTGTTTGTCTGTGAAAAATTTAAGCTCTCCCTCGAATTTGAAGGAGAGCTTTGCTGGATAAAGTATTCTTGGCTGGAAATTTTTCTCACTCAGAATTTTAAATATATCGTGCCACTGCCTTCTTGCCTCCATGGTGGCTGCTGAGTAGTCACTACTTAGTCTTATGCTGTTTCCTTTGTATGTGGTGAATTGCTTTTCTCTTGCTGCTTTCAGAACTTGCTCCTTCTCTTCTGTGTTTGATAGTGTGATCAGTATATGTCTCGGAGTGGGTTTATTTGGATTTATTCTATTTGGAGTTCGCTGAGCATTTATGATTTGTGTATTTATGTTGTTTAGAAGATTTGGGAAGTTTTCCCCAAGAATTTCTTTGAATACTCTTCCTAGACCTTTACCCTTTTCTTCCCCTTCTGGGACACCAATGAGTCTTATATTTGGGCGTTTCATATTATCTATCATATCCCTGAAGTCCATTTCGATTTTTTCAATTTTTTTCCCCATTCTTTCTTTTATGCTTTCATTTTCCATTCTGTCATCTTCGAGGTCACTGATTCGTTGTTCAACTTCCTCTAGTCTTGTACTATGAGTGTCCAGAATCTTTTTAATTTGGTCAACAGTTTCTTTAATTTCCATAAGATCATCCATTTTTTTATTTAGTCTTGCAATGTCTTCTTTATGCTCTTCTAGGGTCTTCTTGATTTCCTTTATCTCCCATACTATGGTCTCATTGTTCATCTTTAGTTCTTTGAGTAGCTGCTCTAGGTGCTGTGTCTCTTCTGGTCTTTTGATTTGGGTGCTTGGGCTTGGGTTATCCATATCGTCTGGTTTTTTCATATGCTTTATAATTTTCTGTTGTTTTTGGCCTCGTGGCATTTGCTGAACTTGGTAGGGTTCTTTTAGGATTTGTAGACCAATTGAAGTCCTTATCTCTAATTTATGAGATCTACAGCTTCGTGGAGTACACTTTCTCTAACTAACCAGCAGGTGGCGTCCACAAACCACCTGTTCTCCACAAGCCAGTTCTCCCCTGCTTAGCCTTTGTGGTGAGTGGGGGAGTGAGTCTTGTGGGGTCCAATTGGTGTACCAAGCTTGCGTGTGTAGTTGGTGTTGCCTGCCCTGTGTATGGGGCGTGTTTCCGGGCAGTCAGGGGGGGGGGGTGGCTCTAACAATCAAATCTCCCTGGTGATCCTAGAGTTTTATAGCTGCTGCAATAGTCTAATCCTTCAGTTCAGTCCTGCCACAGTTTGTCTCTGCCACTGACCCACAAGTCCTTGGTATTGGCGTATGGCTCCTGAGACTTGCAAGTGGGCCCCTCTTCCAGGCCGTGCACCCCGGGTCCTCTGTTGAGGGATGGCTGTGCTATGTCACAGGTGAATGCCGTCCCCCCAGGGCAGTTCTGGGCTGCTGGGCTGTGTAGGGAGGCTCCCAGTCTGCTGAAATGATGGCTGAATGGGGCTTTGTTAATTCACACTGCTCTACCTTCCCAACTCTGGGACAATCAGCTGAGGTTGCAGGGAAGGCTAATGTCCACGCCCAGTTTTGTGGTGTGTGCCTGTTATTTGAAGCACTTCCGTCATACTGGGTTGTCTGGGGCAGTTCTGGGCTATGGGGCTGGCGATGGGCAGGAGTGTTTCCTCTCCAGCAGGATGATGGTTGTGAGCGGACACCCCCCTTTTCTTGGGAAGTTGTGGTGTTTAGTGAATTTTCTCAGCCACTGGATTATTGCATTTTGTCTCAGAGCTCTCCTAGTTCTGCTCTTGACTTGACCTGCCCAAATAGCAAGTCTTTGAAGCTTTCTGTATTGGGCTTCTTAGAGTAATTGTTTTAGAAAAAGAAAAAAGGGTTAAAAAAAAAAACAAAAAAAAAAAAACGGGCCCTCCTCAGAGATCTAATGGGTTATTGAAATGCTAAGAGACAAAGCAACCAGGGCCATTAAGGAAAGGTCCACAGGGCAGAGATCAGCTTTTCTTCGGGATTTGCATATGCACCTCAGGGCCCTTCCCCTTTCTATGTTCACCAGAACTCCAAAAATCCTCCGCTTTTATTTTGGAGTTTCTCGTGTTGTTTTTTTTTCTATGCCTGTCTCCTCTCTGCTGGGCTGGCTGCTCTCAGATTCTCTGGTGTCTGGTCTCCGTCTATCTATGGTTGGAGTTTGAATCAGTAGAATGAGTTTCCGATAAGGGCAGCCACTGCAGTTCTCCCTTCTCCTTCCCGGAGCTGACAGCCCCTCCTCCCCCGGGACTGAGCCTGGCAGGGAGGGGCGCGGGTCCCCTGGCCACAAAAACTTACAGATTTCGCTGATCTCAGCAGTTCCACGTTTTCATGAGTGTTGTATGAAGTATGCCCAAAGTCAGATTGCTCTGTGGTGTCCAGTCCACGCAGTTCCTGGCTTTCTACCTACTTTCCTGGAGGAATAACTAAAACATACAGCTCACCAGTCTGCCATCTTGCCCCGCCTCTTCTGCATTTTTCTGGGAGTTTCTTATATATATAGTTATACATACATTTATCATACAACCCAGCAATTGTACTCTTGGGCATTTGTTCTAGAGAAATGAAAACTCATGTTCCCATAAAAACCTGTACCCAAAATGTTCATTGCGGCTTTACTTGTAATAACCACAAACTGTACATGACCCAGATGTTCTTCAACAAACTCTGGTACATCCCTACAACAAAATACTACTCAGCTATAACCAGGAATGAACTATTGATACACACAGCAACGTGGATCGATTTCAAGGGAATTATGCTGAGTGAAAAAATTTGATTTCAAAATGTTGAATACTGTTATGATTCCATTTGTATAACATTCTCAAAGTTAAAGAGAAAAAGGAAATTGAGAACTGTTAGTGGTTGCCAGGGATTAGGGATAGGGAAGGGAGGAGGATGTGTAGCTATAAAGGGGAAGCAAGAGGGAGCCTTGTGGTGATGAGACAGTTCTGTATCTTGGTTGCAGTTGTGATTTCACTAATCTACACTTATTATAGAATTATATGGAACTAAACACATACACTCATAAATGAGTGCATATAAAAGTGTTGAAAATCTGAATACACTGCCTAGATTGTACCTGAGTCAATTTTCTGGTTTTGATATAGTACTGTAGTTACACAAGATATTACTTTTGGGGGAAACTAAGTGAAGGGTATACAGGAACTCCATGTACTTTTTTTTTTTTCAAATTCCTGTAACTCTATAATTATTTCAAAATAAAAATTTTTAATTTGAAAAAATTAATGGATACGGAGAAAATATTATTGAGTGAAACAAGTTGTATAAAACTGTATGGACAGTAAAAGTACAATAACTATGGAAAGAAAATATGTATTTGAAGAAAAGTCTGAAAGAAAATGTGCCAAAAAGATAATAATGGTTAGGTTGTGGCAATAGGATTACATGGGTTTATTTTTCCTTTCTCTATTTTAAAAAGTTTTGGTATATGGATTATATGACATAATTTTTTAAAGACATATATTCACTGAAAACTGAACATATATTCATTGAAAATTAGAAAGAACACACTCATTTTCAAATAATCAGAGCATTTTGGAATTGAGAGGGACACAGAAGTTGCCTTGTCCAACCCCTACTTCATTGAACATCTCAAGTGACAGTAAACCCATACCTTTGGAGGTCCATATATTTTTCAGATTGAATCTTATTATTATAATAAAATTATTATCTGAACTGAATAAAAATCTACCTTTCTATAATTTCTAGTCATTGTAGATGTCTATATTGAATATATTAAATGAACATTTCATTCTTTTAATTATGGTCATGGTTTCTTGGGTGCATGTCCAAACTTAACATTTTGTGCATCTTAAATATGTGCAATTAGATTGTCAATTATATTTACCTCAAGAAACCTGTTTATAAAAAGGAAATCTGGGAGAACCTAAAAAGAATAAAATGAAGTACTCCTTTATGTTATCATTGACTCATACAACTACAAGGATTTTGAGAAACCATCTGGTTCATGTCTTCGGGCTAGGCCATACTGAAAATGACTCATGGAATAGTCAAGCCATTTCTTAAAACTTTTTAAAGTGACTTATCTTAAAAGAAGTTTTCAAGGTTCAAATCTTTAAAATATTATTTTCTAACATATAACCACTGAAAACTTTTCCTTCTATAATTAAAACCAATTGCCCCTTGTCAATCCTAAGCAAGCATGGAGAACAATTGCTGTTTCTTATTGGGCTCTCCTTACTCTCCTATATGTCAACTGTCATTGAAGTTTCTAAGAAATACACCAGAGAAATACACTAACTTTAGTCTTAGGCAACAGGTCTCCTTTCCTACATTATGAATTTTTCTAACTCTGAGGATTCCCTTTACCATTCCCTTGAACTCAAACCTGGTATGAAGGCCAAATGGCTAATTTTTGGATATCTGTACTCTGGACTTCATCGTGTCTTCTTTTGCTGTCCAGAGGCATGTGGAGCCCCAGAGCCTACAAAAGCACCTTCATAAGCCTCTGTTTCTTCTGGTTTATGATAACTTTACTTTGATTTTCAGAGGCCACTTTCTTCTCTTGCTTTCCCAACTAGGCTAAAACTATGTGATATGCCCACCTGAGGAGAGAAAGAAGAGGGAAGAGGATAGGGCATATGCCATCACTTCTAGCCCATGGTGAGATATTATTTCAAACCATCAATACCCTTCAGTATTTCTAAAATGGCTTCTTATATCTCTCTCTATATAACCTTATCTGTTGTGTGATATTGATTTCTTCTAGGATGTTTCTTTGAGAAATTGGTCCAACAGCTTCTGGGTCAATAAATTTCATGGACTGGCACAATATTCTTCATGGACTGAATATTAATTTGTTAATTTTAATTTGTCATATATTCATTCATTTAATAAATTTGTATTAGGTAACTCCCAGGTGTAATATACCATGCTATACATAATGTAGGTATAGTGTATCTAGCAGGTCCAGGATACAAACAATAAACAGGTAAAACAGAAATAAATGAGTAATTACAAATCATGATAAGTCTTAGGAAATAAATGTGCAGGGTGCTGTGGTAACAAATAATGAATCTTCTATGGTGGCTGCTTCAGGTAAGTAGGGTGGCTACTTTGTCTAGCAAGAAGATATTTAGTTGATTCCTAAACTATGAGAAGAAGCCTGTTAAGGTAGGCGTGTGGCTATTAAGAGTGTTCCAGAAGAAGGCGCTTTCTCAGGGAAAGGAATATGGTGCACTGGAAAAAGCATGGGCTTTGGAATTAAATGAGGTTGAGTCTGAATCCATGCTTAGCCAATTATTTGTTGTGTGGCCATGGAAATGTTGGTAACGCTCATGAAACTTGATAGATAATAATACATATTAGTGTTATTTTGAGGATTAAATGGATAATGGCTGTAACACTTCTATTCTTCTCTATAAATATTGATTCCCTACATCCTCCTAAACAAATAGAGGAATAATCTTTTAACATATATATGAATGAATTTGTGATATTTTAATCTATTCCCAATACACTTTACAGACTCTATTTACTGAAATACTTAAATATCTTGATTTCATATGTGGAGAATTGAAGGTTAGACAAATTTAATGGTTTCACAATGCCACACTGATAATCCAGGGAGTGAGCAAATCTCTCCTAGTTCAATATATCGGCTTCCAAGTTGCCTTAACACAATTTATAGTATTGTGAGTAAGTTGAGGGCTGGGACACTGTCATATTCATCTTTGATTACATTGTGATCAGCCTGGCACCTAGTAGGTACCCAGAAAATACTTGAAAACTAAGAATGTGAATACCTTTCCCCTCCTCCTCCTGGAAATATTGCAGGCAAGAAGGAAAAAATCCTGCACAAACACCATTTGAAATGAAATTAGGAAACAAATAATCCTCAGACTCCAAAACACATGTGTAAAGTCTACCAAAGGCAACTGAGTTTGGTTATAAACTGTACAGGAGGAGGTGAACCGCAGAAGCCCTTGATGATGGGGTGAGGGACCAATAGTGTCGCTCTCAGAAAGTACCAGAAAAAATGTGCCTAAGGAAGGGGAGGGGCTGACTCTGATGAGCTAAAACCATATCCTTTGTTTATAACAATAGGTGCAGGAATTGAGGTCAACTTGCCTCATAGCAGGAACTCCATGCCCACTTTGGGTCAGAGAAGCAGAAGACTTGGCACTACACAAAGAATCATGCAGATGAGACATAATTGCAGGAAGCAATTTGTCTCTGTGGTAGCAGAAAAAGAGAGAGCCTTTAGTTTGCAAAGCTGCCCTTACCTCTTATCCTACCTACCCTCTTCCCCTCCCAAAAGAAATGTACTGGAAGTAGCTGACCCAGGAAAATGTAACCTATTCAATTATGATTAATAAAAAAGGAACAAGCACAAAGACACTATGCAAAAAAATTGTGTGATAGAGCAGTAAATTTTACCAACACAGAAAGATTGAGTTACTCAGGCTGGCCTCAGACTTCTCCATATGGTATCAGTTCAGGCCAAAAGACAATGGAGAAATTCTTACAAGATACTCAAGGAACAAAGGAATGAGCCAAGGATTTTATAACCAGCCAAGCTGTTCTTCAAGTATAAAGACAAAAAAAATATTGAATATGCAAAAATGCAAGGAGTGTTGTTATCATGAGCTCTTCTTGGTAAAACTACAAGAAGATGAACTTCAGCCAACAAACAGAAAGGCTTTGCGGCGAGCACCAAATATATTTAACTGCAGAGCTAAGACTAAAACTAATACATTTGGGAGATTAGGATGACAGATGACAACATAAATGTTATGTGCCCATATAATGTTTGAAATGATACATTTTTAAAAATCTGTGGTTAAAATGGGAAATTTTAGATTGCATATATGTCACCAGAATAAAAATTTTTTAAAAAACAGAACTGTACAATACAAAGAGTGGACTCTAATGTAAACTAGGGACTACAATTAATAGTATAATTATAATATGGTCTCATCAATTGTAACAAAGGTACCAAATTAATGCAAAATGTTAATGGGGAAAACTGGGTGTGTGAGGGGGTATATAGGAACTGTATTTTCTGTATGATTTTTCTGTAAACCTACAACTTCTCTAATTAAACAATTAGAAAAATTGTGAGAGAAAGGGAGACAAGTAAGTTGTTTTGGATTACCTTAATTTGGAGTCAAAACACATCATTTTGGACAGTCAAATAAAGTCATAGAAATATAAACATATAAAAGTGTGCAAAGGTAAACATCAAGAAAGATGATATTATTTAAGAAAGAATTGGTAAAAGGCAAAGAGTAAAGAGAGAAGAAAAACTAAATGAATTTGGGTTATATCTTTGCAAATTTCATTTGAATTATTTTTTTGAACGCTGAACTTTTTTTAAATTTAAAAGTATATCAGAATCTTCTTTAAAACAAAACTAAACAACCAGGAACAAACTATTTAGTTGCAACTCATTAGGGAAGAGGAATTATCTGATTTGGAGTTTTAAACATTACAGTGTAATTGAGACATATTATGAGTTGATGAATGGATAGGAGTCTGTCATTTATGTAGCATTATGTGAGATTTAAACCATAGGGCTGCACATTGCTGAGAGAGTGAGTGATTAAAACAGGTTTTATCATGCAAGTATTTACTTTTATAAAAACTTATGCATAAAGTAATTGTGAAGTAGTCTGTTGTGACACTATAGGTTTTACTTCCATGAAAAGATGAGCATTCAGGTAGACAGAAGGCTACAGGAGCCTAAGGGGTGTGCCCTTGTCATTCATGATTACATAATTATTATAACAATTGTGCTCATTTAGAATACATTATAATAATCAACCTCATAAAATTACTTTGAGCTAGGCTATCTCATGAAAAGAAGTGCTGAAAGATTAAAGACCTTCATACGCAGAATGCCTAACTAATTTCAAATTAGCTCTAAGGAAATTCACACATTCTTTCTGTAAGGAGCTCACCTGGGTACCTTAGACAATTCAGGAATAAACATCTTAAAACACAGATGAAAGAAAATTCTTGCTGAAAATGTGCTTTATTCGATTTTCTTTTCATACTGTTTCCTGCTCCCTGGAGAAGGCTATGCTTTGTGAAGTTACCTAATGGGCCAAGAAAACTCACTGAGCTAGGGACTTATCACTACAGTCACAAATAATCCCAAAGTAGTCATCTAAGGCATTATAAACATCACACTAAGTATCCTAATTGAAAGAAAGAAATTTCAGTTACTCATACATGTATTTGATCTGTATCATCCATATACTCCTACAGAAAAAAGAATTCATTAGAGATTCTCAAGGTTTTCAAATTTGAGAACCCTTTTTTAAACATCAAAACATTTTAAGATCCACATGTATTGAGAAAATGTGTAATTTGCAAATGACCACTATGGGTTCTATGCCATAACAGCCATGAGTTGTTTTTGCTGATCAGCATCCCTTCTGCTGATTAAGGTTCCTGTACCCCAGTTTTCCTATGGTTAATCATCCCTCCCTTTTCTACTCACAGTTCATTCATATTGGATGATTTTGACTCTCCTCTTGACTTCAGTGGTGGGCATGTGCCTCAGGCTTAGCCAATCAGAGCATCCCATCTTCCTGGCCACAGTAATTTTTTTTTTTTTTTTGCTTTTATAAAGGGGGTTTATTTGGTTGCACAGTTACAGTCTTAAGGCCATAAAGTGTCCAAGGTAATGCATCAACAATCGGGTACCTTCACTGGAGGATGGCCAATGGTGTCTGGAAAACCTCTGTTAGCTGGGAAGACACGTGACTGGCGTCTGCTCCAAGTTCTCGTTTCAAAATAGCTTTCTCCCAGGACATTCCTCTCTAGGCTGCAGTTCCTCAAAAATGTCACTCTTAGTTGCTCTTGGGGCATTTGTCCTCTCTTAGCTTCTCCGGAGCAAGAGTCTGCTTTCAAAGGCCATCTCCAAAATGTCTCTGTAAGCTGAAGCTCCTCTCTCAGTTACAGTGCATTCTTCAAAGTGTCCCTTTTGGCTGTAGCAAGCTTGCTCCTTCTGTCTGAGCTTATATAGTGCTCCAGTAATTTAATTCAGATCCACCCTGAATGGGTGGGCCAACACCTCCATGGAAATTATCCAGAGTTATCACCCACAGTTGGGTGGGGCACATCTCCATGGAAACACTCATAGAATTACAATCTAATTAACACTGATAGGTCTGCCCACACAAGATTACATCAAAGATAATGGCGTTTGGGGCCATAATGCATTCAAACTGGCACATTACACCCCCTGGACCCCAAAATGACATTATTTTTCCATATACAAAATACATTCATCCCACAATATCACAGAAACTAAAATCATTTCAGTAACAATGGTTAAGTACAAGATCCCATCAAAATCAATTACAGGTGTGGTCGGTCCTAAGACATAATTCTCCTTTAGCTGTGGATCTGTGAACTTAGAACAAGTTATGTGCTTTCAATATACAAGGGAGGGACATTCATAGGATAAACATTCCCATTGCCATAAGGAGAAACAATAAGGAAAACAGGGTTAACAGGACCAAAACAGTTCCTAAAACCTGCAGGACAAACTCCATTAGATTTCAAAGTCTGAGAGTCATTAACACAACGACATTGCATCCTTGGGGCTTGAGAGAGTAGGAATCTAACCCTTCCTGAGGGACTTTGCGGCAGCCTTTTCCTCTCCAAATGCTTGGGTGAGTGCTCCAACATATCCACACATTGGGGAGACCACCTACTTGGCCCCACCCTCCTCAAACATCGGGGAAGCACCCAGATTCCCTTCCATCTCCAGGGCACACGCTCAACCCCTTCAGAACAGTGTGGTGGCAGCCAGGCTCTCCCCAATTCCCTGGGAATGTGCTCCACCCTCTTTGGGACCTGGGGTAGCAAAACCCTTCCGGAGCATCGAGGCGGAATGCCCATCCTCGACCTCCAGGGCAAACTCACCCTTTCCATGCGTGTGGGCCACACTGCTCTCCCAGCCCAATGCCTCTTGACTCCAGACCTCAACCTCCATGGCTCTGTCTTTGAAGAAATTTTTCCTTCAGTTTGTTCCTTGTCTGTCTCCTCCAGTCCAGACCGGCAACGGCTCTGTCTATAAAGATCTCGCAAAAATTCTGTTGGCTTCACATGAAGCACACAGGGGTCAAAGCTGTCAGACAATAGGACTTTTCACAAATCCTTCCTGCTTAACTCCATTTCCAATCTTGGCTTGTACTGAAATGGTGGCTGGGTTCCATGTTTGGTTACATCCTCACATTGGGCTGTAGCTTCTGGGATTCCACCTCCTGGAAGCCCGTAATTTTCCAAGCCATCAGCTTCTGGTTTCTTTGAACCCAAGTGTTCAGTTCTAAGTTTATCTTTCTCCGCTCGCATTGTACTATAAGCTGCAAGGAGAAGCCAGGGTACATCCTCCACACGTAGTCTGGAGATCTCCTCAGCTGAGTATTCCAGGTTGTCGCTTTCAAATTCTTCCCTCCATCTGACACCAGGACTCTGGCCACAGTAATTACTGCCAGGATGGCTATGGGCTATCTTTCATGCTGCTGGCAACCACCTTGCCTCCACAATGGTAAAGTATGCATGAGAATAAAGCTCAAAGATGTGAGATAAAGCTGAGATGTTTAAAGAGATGGAGTCCTGTTTTCATGTTTTGGGCCCCTAGATCTGTTCATGATGCCTGAATTTATCCATACACTTTTCAGGTATATGAGCCCATAAATATCTTTTTTAGTTCAGATTGGGTTTCTGTTTCTTGAAATTGAGTTCTTTCTAATACAAATGCTTTGAGATGATGTTTTATTTTATTAATCCCAACAGCAGATAATATTTAAAATATTAGCACAAATATTTATGACATATTATTTAATTAATGTGCAATTAGCACTCAGTGTGTATATGAATGTGCAGGCCTTTTGCAATAACTCTACCCTGAGGGGTCAAGTCCATGGGTTTAGAACAATTTCAATATAAATTTTGGAAGTCATGTATACACCTTACAGAGATTAAAGCCATGCATGTATGATTAAAATGTAAAGTAGACTGTGATTATCTTCAAATTTTAGTGGGGCTTAGAAAGCTAATCAACACTGCATTTTCTCTCTCAGTCAGCATAGTTTCAAAGTCAAATATGGCTTGCATCTAAAATATATACACTGTAGTTTAATGTTTTATAGTGATTGAAAGTACTCCAGGGAATGCAGTACAATTTTATTTTAGCATGTAGAATATTCAGAACTTCAATAGCGTTAACAAGGTATCATTCATAAAATAAAATAAATTCATTCTCAATGTCAACTTAAAAAGAATCAGGATTTGTACAGAGCTAAAGCTATTTTTTTCAAGCCTCATTTTATTACTTTGTAGGTTTGTTAAACTAATCTACTATTTTCCACGTGCCTTCAAACATATTATTCCATTTAATTCTAACAGTAATTCTATAAGGAAATAAATTAGAAGTTATTGCCATTAAGTTGGGTTCTATGGTGGATGACACATAAACACACATACACACACACATATATGATAATTTAACATTTAAAGTAACACTGTAAGGTGGGTGCTATTATCACTATTTTATATACAGTGTCTTAGTTTGCCAGGGCCTCTATAACAAATACCACACACTGATTGGTTTAACAACAGTTTATTTTATCATGGTTTGAAAGGCTTGAAGTCCAAAATCCAGGCATCGGCAAGGACATTCTTTCTCCCCAAAGTCTGTAGTGTCCTGATACTGGCTTGCTGCAATCTTTGGGATTCCTTGGTTTTCATCTCTGCCTTCATCACACGGTGAACTCTCTCACCTTGTGTCTGCTCTTCTAGTTTCTGCTGACTTCTCTTCGTTTGGCTTTCTCTTTATAGTACCTGCAGTAATATGGATTAAGGCCACCCTGAATCACTTTGGCCACACCTAAATAGGCTCTTAGAAGGTCTTATTCACAGATGACTCTACACCTTAACTGATATATCTTCAAAAGGTTCTGTTTACAAATGGGCTCAGACAGAAAGGAATACAGATTAAGATTAAGTATATATATATATCTTTTGTTGGGGTACATAATTCAATCTGCCATATGCAGGAAAATTCAGGCTCAAAAGGTAATTAAGTTATCCTAGTTTGCATATTTAATATAAAGCAATGCTTGGATTTATACAAAATTTTTCTGAACTCAAGATCCTCTCTCTTTCTACCTTGTTTTCTACTTCTAGTAGACCAAGGTAGGGCTTGAATGTCTGAGGCAGAATTATTGCCTGAAGATTTGCTTTGTCTGATTAAGGGGTGTTGACGACTGGCATATCTAGATTTCTTGCCTCTATGCTGATTTGGATTATTGAACACAGTCATCTTTATGTGATCTAGTGCACCTCAATGGGTTCAATCAAATCTTCTCTCTCTCCCTTCCTTCCTTCTCTCCTTCCTTTCTTCTGGTTCCAGTTCTCTTTCTCCTCCTCCTGTTTGTCTCTTCCTCGTCGTCTCCTTCTCCTCTTCCTTCTTCCTGTGGTGGTGATTTGATAGAGGGCAAGTCTTGCTTTGCTAACTTGCCCAATTTTTACTCTATTTCTTTGTCTGAAAAAGCTTCTTTTCTAAAGGCCCACCTAAACACTGCATTTTGGAAACCCTGGTTCAATTCTACCTCTCTATGGGCATGCTGATCTAAAAGGACTAGAGATAATGTGAAGCACTAGAGTAGACCTAATAGAACTGAGCAAAAAGATGGAGTGATTCTCAGTAACAAACAAGGAACAACAAATGGAAAGAAGGGGAATATGGAGGTTTGATATAGAGAAATAAACCGCAAGGTCAGTTTCTTCTATCCTGTCCAACCTAGGTTCCAAGACCAGCCATTTCAATACTGCTTTTGCTGGTAATTGAAATGCTTATCCTTCTTGACCTCATTCCAGTTGGGCCTTGACTATATCTAACTGGTAATTAACCATACTGTCTAGGATTTTTGCTCATACACAGGAGCCTCTAATTCAAGTTATTTTAAAATTGAAATAACTATCTCTTCCTTTACCATATGTCCTACTTTTTTTCTCTTCAGTTACTCTTTCTTTCTCTTTTAAATTGTAGGAACATATATACAACATAAACTTTTCCATCTCAGCTACAACAAAGCATGTCATTCAACTACAATGTGGGATTAATCACATTCACTGTGTTCTAGTAACCTTACCATGTTCCATTACTGAAAATTTCCCCTCTCTTCAAGCAGAAATCCTACACCCATTTTGCATTAACTGCTCATTCCTCCTGCCCCCTGCCCCTCGCAAACTATACTCTAATTTCTGTCTCTATGAACATGTATATTCTCTGATATTTTCTTTGTAGTTACCATGGGGCTAAGATTTACATCCTAAATCTGTAACAATCCCATTGCTTTAACGTCAAATTAATTTCCATAGCATACACAAACCGTTCTTATATCTCTTGATCCACTCACCTTTATTAGTTCTTGCCATGAATTACATGTTCATATATTATGAGTCCAAAACCACTGCTTTCTCAATACATTTTTATGCTTTTAGATCCTGTAGGAAGTAAAAAGTGGAGTTACAATCCAAAATTACAATAGTACTGGCATTTATATATACCCTAGTCATTACCCTTACCAGAGATATTTATTTCTTCACACAGCTTTGATCTATTGTCTGTTGTCGTTTCCTTTCAACCTGCAGAACTCTCTTTAACATCTCTTGTAGGGCCAGTGTGGTGGTGATGAACCCCCTCAGCTTTTGTTTATCTGAAAATATCTTAATCTCCCCATCACTTTTTAATGAAATTTTATTGAGATATATCCACATACCATATAATCATCCAAAGTGTATAATCAATTGTTTACAGTATCATCACATAGTTGTGCATTCATCACCACCATCAATTTTTTGAACATTTTCATTACTCCAAAAAATGAGAATAAGAATAAAAATAAAAGTAAAAAAGAACACCCAGAACATCTCATACCCCTCCCCCACCCATTATTTATTTACTTTTTGTCCCACTTTTTTTCTACTCATTTGTCCATACACTGGATAAAGGGAGTATGAGCCACAAGGTTTTCATAATCACACAGTCACACCATATAAGCTGTATAGTTATAGATCATCTTCAAGAATCAAGGATACTGAATTGCAGTTCAACAGTTTCAGGTATTTCCTTCTAGATATTCTAGTACACTAAAAACTAAAAAGGGATATCTATATAATGCATAAGAATAACCTCCAGAATGATCTCTCGATTTCATTTGAGATTGTTCAGCCACTAAAACTTTATTTTGTTTCATTTCTCTTCCCCCTTTTGATTGGGAAGGTTTTCTAAATCCCACGATGCCAAGTCTAGGCTCATCACTGGGAGTCATGTCCCACATTGCCAGGGAGACTTACACCCCTGGGAGCCATGTCCCATGTAGGGGGGAGGGCAGTGAGTTTTCTTGCAGGGTTGGCTTAGAGAGAGGCCACATCTGAGCAACAAAAGAGGTTCTCTGGGGGTAACTCTTAGGCACCATTATAAGTAGGCTTAGCCTCTCCTTTGCAGTAGCAAGCTTCATAAGGGCAGCCCCAAGATCGAGGACTTGGCCTACTACAATGGTAGTCCCCAATGCTTGCAAGAATATCAGGAATTCCCCAGGTGGGGAAGTTTAATGTTTCCACATTTTTCCCCAGGCCCTCAAGGGGGCTTTGCAAATACTTCTTATTCTGTGCCTAAATTACTCTTGAATATATCAGGGCTTCATGCTAACCTGTACAAACCAAACAGATCTCACCCCCTATTCAAGATTCCATGTAATTATGGTATTTGAATAAACTGACCATACAAATTAAATTATATAGCGTGCTACAGAAAGTATAGATTTTGCACCAAATAAGATCTCTTCCTTTGATCTCACACAGAAATTGAGGTTTTAAAACACAGTCAATATCATCCCTTTCCATTTAGTCTGGTTTACCTTAGTTTTAATCAAGTCCATTTTGTTCATATCTCTATTTGAAGTCTGATTTCTTTTTCAGATTTTTTAACATTTGCAGTATGCAGGAATGCTAACATTCATAGCTGCTGAACTCTGGCTCTGAGTCCCAGGTGTCACACAGATACCTGAAGTTACAGGACCGACCAGCTCAGCATCTCAGAATTTAGACATAACCATTACAACTTATGAATAGGTGTGACTGCTGTAAGATTTACACTCTAGGAACCTTTACCATAAACCTTCCCCTAATAACCTACGTTCTCAGATTCAATTCTCAGAGTTTGCACATTATAGTTAGTCCATATTAGGAAGGCATTATAATGTTTGTCTTTTTGATTCTGGTTTATTTCACCCAACATACTGTCCTCCAGGTGCATTCACCTAGGTGCATACCTCACAACTTCATCTCTTCTTGCTGCTGCTCGGTATTCCATTGTATGTATACACCACAGTTCACCATTCCATTTATCAGTTGATGTACCCTTAGGCCACCTCCATCCATTGCAAAGCATGAATGTGGCTGCCATAGACACCAGTGTGCAATGTCCACTCATGTCCCTGCTCTCAGTTCTTCCAAATATATACCAAATAATGGGGTTGCAGGACCATATGGTGACCCCATATTTAACTTCCTGTGGAACCACCACACTGCCTTCCAGTTGGGCTGTGCCATTCTACTTCCCTACCAACGGGGAATAGGTACATCCCTCTCTCCACATTTTCTCCAGCACTTGTGTCCCTCTGTTTATTTTTTAACAGTTTTATTCACACTCCATACAAGCCATCCTAAGTAAACAATCAATGATTCCCAGTGTAATCACATGCATTCACCACCACAATCTATATGAGAGCATTTACATATCTTTCCCAAAGAAAGTGGAAAAGGAGAGAAAAAAATGAATAAAAATACAAAAATAGAAGAAAATAAAAATAAAATACAATGAAAATGTCACACAATATCACCACCACCAAGAATCCCATATCACTCCCTTATATCTCCCTCTTATAGACATTTAGCTTTGATATATTGCCTTTGTTACAATTAATAGAAGCATCTTACAATGTTGCAGAGTTTGCACATTATAGTTAGTCCATATTAGGAAGGCATTATAATGTTTGTCTTTTTGATTCTGGTTTATTTCACCCAACATACTGTCCTCCAGTTGCATTCACCTAGGTGCATACCTCACAACTTCATCTCTTCTTGCTGCTGCTATAGATTCTAGTTTGCTTGATTGTATTTTTCCCCTATACTATCCAATTTTCAACACCTTGCAATGTTGACATTCATTTGTTTTCCTTCATTTAAAAACATTCTTATATTTGTACATTTAATCACCATCTTGACCACTCTAGGTTTCACTAAGTTATGCAATCCCAGTCTTTATTTCTATCTTTCCTTCTGATGTCATACATGCCCCTGGCCTTCCTCTTTCAACTGTACTCACACTCATCTTTGTTCAGAGTACTTACACTATCACATTACCATCACACACTCTTATGCTATCCATTCCATTTCTGGATCTATACAATCAATCCTGTTGAAACTTATATGTACTCCTTCAGCATCAAATGCCCGACCTCTAACCTCTTTCATCTCTCCTAATAACCTGTGTTCTCAACTCTCAAATTTCTGTCATCAATGTTAGTCCATATAAGTGAGACCATACAGTGTCCGTCCTTTTGTTTCTGGCTAATTTCACTCAATATAATGTCTACTGTCTACCATTTTGTCCTTTGGAATTTATATGTCATATCTTATTTTATTTTTATTTTTTCCCCTCTCTTTTTTACCCTTACTGATAGTCTTTATTTCTACACTCTTTGCCAAACCTCTCTCTCCTGTCTTTTCCTATCTGTCAGTAGTGCTCCCTTTAGTATTTCTTGTAGAGCAGGTATCTTGTTCACAAACTCTCTCAGTGTCTGTTTGTCTGAAAATATTTTAAGCTCTCCCTCATTTTTGAAGGACAGTTTTGTCAGATATAGGATTCTTGGTTGGCAGTTTTTCTCTTTCAGGATCTTAAATATATCATACTGCTGCATTCTTGAGCTTCCTTTGTGTGTGATGGATCACTTTTCTCTTGCTGCTTTCAGAATTCTCTCTTTGTCTTTGACATTTGATTATTTGATTATTAAGTGTCTTGGAGTCAGTCTACTGAGATTTACTCTGTTTGGGGTACGCTGTGCTTCTTGGATCTGTAATTTTAGATCTTTCATAAAAGATGGGAAATTTTCAGTGATTATTTCCTCTATTATTCTTTCTGACCCTTTACCCTTCTCTTCTCCTTCTGGGACACACATGACACGTATATCATGCACTTCATGTCATTCAGTTCCCTGAACCCCTGCTCATATTTTTCCACTCTTTTCCCTATCTGTTCTTTTGTGTGTAAGATTTCAACTGTCCTATCCTCCAGTTAATGGATCCTTTCTTCTGCCTCTTCATATCTCCTGTTGTATATCTCCGTCGTGTTTTTCAACTCTTCTATTGTGCTTTTCATCCCCATAAGTTCTACCAATTGTTTTTTCAAACTTTCGAGTTCTTCCTTATTTTTGCCCAATGTCTTCTTTATATCCTTCATCTCTGTTGCCATATCTTCCCTCAACTCATTGATTTGATTTTTGAATTGATTTAGGAGATTTGTTTGATTAATAATTAGTTGTTTCAATTCCTGTATCTCAGTTGAAGTGTAAATTTGTTCCTTTGGGCCATATCTTCATTTTTCCTAGGGAGACTTGTAATTTTTTGTTGTCTGGACATCTGGTTTCCTTGATTACCCCAATCAGATTTTCCCAGACCAGGTGGGCCCAGGTCTCAGGAGGAGGTTGTATCCAGTATCAGGTTTCCCTGAGGATGAGACCCAGCAGGTTGTCAAACTTTCCTGTGAGGCCTCTAGACTCTGTGCTTTTCCTATCCTGCCCAGCAGGTGGCACTTATCATCCCACAGTTCCCTACTGGTGTAAAGAGGTGCAGCCCCTTTAATTCTCAGCAGACCCTGTCCTGGTCAGGAGCCAAGGGTGTCAGAAACCAAGCTTAAGTTGTTTCTGGTTTATTCTCCCCCCACCCCAGGCCTGGGTGTCTGAATTCTCTGAGGGAGGGCAGCCACTTGAGCTGGGCCCCACCCTGCTTTTCTTAGGGAAGATATGCCCTTTAAGGAGTTATCGTCTACACTTGAATTCCTCCTTTGTCTCTCTGACTCTTAACTCCACCCTTGCCTAGGTCAAGGCTGACAATTGAAAATGCATGAGGCTTTCTCTAATGAGCTACTTGGAATGGGAGAAAAAAAAAGAAAAAGAGAGAAAGCCCTTTTCAGAGCCAGCCCCCAGCTCCCTAGTTTTGCTGGCTGACCGGTGTTGGTACCTGGTTCTCTGTGCCCCTTTTCTTGGGACACAGCCATTGTCCAGTATTCTGAACTCAGCCATCTCCAAAAGCCTCTTGTTTTATTTATTTATTTATTTTTCCATCAGCCCCACCTCCTCTCTGCTGGGAGTGACCTTAGGGTACTTTCCTACTTTCTCTGGGTTTATCTGTGCTTGCAGCTTATATCCAGTAGTCTAGATTTGTTAATTAAAACCACAATTGGAGCTTGGTTGAGTTACTGTCCCTCACTCCAGGTAGCCTGCTTCTTTTCCTCACAGTGAAGTTTTCCAACTCAGCCTGCTGTGATGGTGGGGGAGGGGCACTACAGTTCTATCCTGTGATCTCAGCCATTCCATCCACTCCAGGGTGGTGTATGATGTTGTCTGGTCACAGATGTGTCCCAACAGTTGTTCCAGAGTATTCACTAGTTGTTCCTGGCTATTTACTAGTTGCTCTAGAGGAAAACTAAATTCTACACCTCTCTATGCCTTCCCCATTACTTTTGAGAGTTTTGCCAGCTAAAGAATTCTTGATTCACAATTTTTTGCTTGAAGCAATTTAACTTTGTCATCCAATTGCCTTCTTGCCTCCACGATTTCCCATGAGTAATCGGCATTTAATCTTATTGAGGCTCTCTTTTATGTGACACACTGCTCTCTTGCAGCTTTCAGAATTCTCTATTTTTGACATTCAGTGGTTTCATTATAATATGCAATGGCATGGGACTATTTGGTTTTATCCTGTTTGGAATTTGTTCCATATATTTGATGTGTGTATTCATGTCTTTCATTAAATTTGGGAGATTTTTAGCCATTATTTATTTGAATATTCTCTATGCCCCTTTCTCTCTTTCTTCTCCTTCTGGTACTCCCACAATGCTTATATTGATAAGCTTGATGGTGTCTTACATATTCCTCAGGCTCTGTTTACTTTTCTTAATTCTTTTTTTCCTTCTGCTTCTCAGACTGGATGATTTCAATGGTTTTATCTTCAAGTTCTATGATTCTTTCTTCTTCCAGCTCCAATCTGCTATTGAACTACTCTAGGCAATTTTTAATTACTGTTACTATAGTCTTCAGCTCTGTTTGGTTCCTTTTCATACCTTCCAGCTCTCTATTGATATTCTCTTTGTGTTCTTCTATCATTTTCCTGATTTCCTTCAGGTTCCTTCTCCATTTTTCCTTTAACTCTTAGAGCATAATTATAACCATTTTTAAAAAGTCATTGTCTGGTGTGTCTCAGATCTGGTCCTCCTCATGGATGGTTTCTAATGTTTTCATTTCCTCCTTTGCCTGGATGCTACTGCTTGTTTCTTTTATGTTTTGTAATCTTTTGTTGAAACCTGGATATTTTGATATTTTAATATGTTACCACAGAAATTTAGACTCTGAGGCATCTGTTCCTTAAGCTTGTATCCAGCTAGTGTTATGAAAGCTTTCCTTGAACTCTAAGCACTAACAAAAAACAAACACTTTTCCTAGTCTTTGAAGATTGACTTTTGGGAGCATTCTCCTTTAGGGCTTAACCATACAATTTAGAGATTAGCTCCAGGTCAAAGTGTGGGTGCCTTCCTGAGCCTTTCTATGCAAGCCTCTTACCCTAGGCATGAGTATTTGGCCCTAGAAATTCCCCAGTTTACACAGATACAAATAACCCCTCTTCCCTAGGAAACAGTTTCTTCAAGGTCCTAGGCACTGACCTTAATGTCCTACAATCAGCAATCCTTTACCCCGGGCAGCATGACCTGACTACTCTCCCACAGTGGAGAGCTCTGTGAACTGCCTTCTGTATGCAGGGCAAGTTCTGGGATGGTGAGTCCCTCAGGCCACCACCAGACAGATTGGGCCAGGAGGAATTTTAGCTCATAAAATCCAAACTCCTGACCTGGCTCTCAAAGTCTCCCATGATTTTTTACAAGTTTAGTTTTTCAGACTTTCCTACTGCTGTCTGGATGCCAAGGGGGATTGAACTCTTCATTTCTCCTCAAGGACACCTGGTCCAATGTTCATGCTATGTCCTCTGCCCAGAATGCCCTTACCTTCCCAGCCTTAGTTCTGAAGTTATCCCTTCTTTCTCTAAGCATTGCTGACACTACTGACACTTTTTTTGGGCAGTTATCATATTCTTCCATACATTTTAAGTATGTGTGTACATCTCTTATCATCCCTGCTATATTGGGAGCTCTTTGAGGAAAGGGATTATTCTTCTTTGCACTTTCACAAGGGCTTACATTCAGTTTATACTTTTTCTTTTTAATTAAAAGTGATTAAACCTTAGATTTAGACTGTTTCTTTTATGGTCAACTTGAGAATATTTGGGTGTGTGTGTTTGTGTGTGTCTCATTTTGACCCCTATTCTGTTCTGAACCTATTTCTAAGCACTAACTTAATTAAGGATTATAGATAGTTAAGTAATAAGAAACGTCTTCCTTTGTTCTTTGTGTTATTAAGGCCCTGTTGGGCGCTGCTTTTAAAGCATGGAGATGGATCTAAGGCAGAGTTTTCTAATATTTTAAAATTTAGATAGATACAGCATAAATCACTCGTGGAGGAGACATAGTACCCAACTGTAGTACCGTATCTGAGAGGGCTGTTAGATGAAAGTAATCTTTTCTAAACTCAATCTGATATGGGAACAGTTAAGTCTGATTTGTGAGCTACTGAAGTGTCATCTTTTATTCTTCTCAAAGACCTTAACAACTTGAAGGTGAGAACAAAGGGAAGGAAAGAAATGGAGGCTCATTTATTTTTCTTGATGTAGAAATTGATGTTCACCACAATCTCCTCTCTAATGATTTGCAATGATACAATTGATGGGTCATAAAAATGTTCACTGAGTTTTGACATATTGGGTCACATTTTTATTTTATTTCTGAAGGATTTGGGGATTCAATTCTCTTTCTGTGGATGGGATTGTAGCTTGCTACTTAATAGTGGGGGCATTAATTACCACTCGTATATACCATGATTTGCCATAATTTCACAGTTTTTTTCCCACCTTATTTCATCCTGAGTGTATGAATCTAATCCCATATTTTGTTTACACAATGGGGAAATGAGGTATAAGAAGGGGGCATAATTCACATGCTCTTCTAAGAATTGAAATGTATTCTCACTTCTGATGGAACAGTGAATAGTGTTCAGAAGATGAACATGGAAATAAACCAGAGAATATGACAAAATATTTATTATGCTTTTATATTGCAACCAAATGAAGCTGGTCATTAGTATTTTCTTACCATTTCAGAGACAAGTATCATCAAGTCATTTAGGTTTTTTTATATCTACCTTTCCTTGTTTCTTCATTCATTTATTCATCAAATGTGCTCTGAGTGACTACTCTGTGCCAGATAGAGTTCTGGGTGTTGATATTCAATAGTGTATTCTTAGTATTAATTTATGGAGTGGAACCCCCACTGCCACCACCGTCCCTACCTGCTTGCTGCATACTGTCTAGCACTGATCATGGAGCTCTAACATTTTATTTTCTACCAGTCATTATAATTTTATGCATAGCATGTGTGTAACAAAGTGATTGTCAGAAATTTGCCATGATATGAAGACATTTAAGCCTTAATACAAACTGAAGTTTTTCTTTGCCATGCCAGGAGGGCAGCTATTTCTTATTAGAGTTTCCATGAAGGATAAAGTTGGAGTTCTTTTTTGATTCAGAATATGAGTCATCCTATGATAGGACTCTTTTCTTGTCCCTAGCAGCTGCTTAACTAATCTTGAGAAGAGAGTTTTTGGTTTCTTTCTTAAGAGGGAGTAGGTGTCAGTATCATAACTACTGCAATGCATCATTGGAATTTTTTAGGAAAAATTTAGTTTTCTCATATATCTGAACTAGTGGTTAGTTTTTATATACCTCTTGTTTGAGAACCAGAGCTCTTTCATTTTATCTATCTCCTAAGGTCACCTAGAAGAAATACCTTCTCTATCTCCAAACTCCCCACCTCTACATTTTATTTGGTTTCTTTTAATTATTGTTGTTCTGTTGAGTACAAGAACTTCTTAACTAATCTGTCTTCTTTCTCTGCCTGAGTACTCTTTCAAGAAAGTTGATCTAATCATGACTTTCTCCAACTTACAAGTTTCCAATGACTTTTCAAGGCCCAGATCAAATGCCACCAGAGTTAGTCTCCCCTAACTTCCCTTTTCCCTCCCTTGTCAGCCTGAGAAGAGACCACTCTTTCTTCTGCCAACTCTCATACCACTCTCTTTATACCTATAATGTAGCACTTATTACACTGTAATATAGTGGGCCATTTATATTTACATCTTCCTCACTTAGATTTTGAGCATGTTGAAGGTAGAGAGAATGTTCTGTTCATCTTTGCTTTTCTAACACTTAGCCCAATGCCTCACATTATATAGGCAATAATTATTTTGCTGACTTGAATTAAACAGAAACACTGGAAGCGCCCAGTGAAGTTCAGAAGAATTTTATAGGAAGCATGAATTCCTTTTATATCTTGTGAATTTGTAGCTTTTCAGCAATCACCTATTAGTTGATAGTATATTCTAAGTATAAATAAGTTATCCTATAGTAATTCAGTGAGTTCTGTATCTCTTTGCTCTTGATGAGGCAGAGCTGATCACTTACTATATGATAGACTGTAGAAAACGTAACAACTATCAGACAACTCCTCTCTATGCCCATTTTGTCTTATTTCCCCTTCCCATTGCCTATAAAAAATAAAACAAATAAATTTGAGTCTCTGCTTCCTTGGGCGATTTATTCCCAAAACATGTGGTTTGATCTGGATGTTTTGAGCTCTGAAGTCAATCCGAATTTTTGCATATCCTACAAATAATTCTGGAATCCAAAGGCAGCCCACCTACTTTGTTTTCTCCACAGAAAGCCAGTGGATGTGAACTTCCTAAGGGCTCTGTTTACTGAGAAAATAATAATTGCTGTATGGTATTGACTAGAGCTTGTGCCTTTTAGACAGAGCTTGCCTCTGTTTTAGATTCACCTGATCTTTCCACTTTCATCTGATTTTTCTACTGCTCACTTTTTTTCAGAGCTTTGTCTCCTGACACTTTTCACTATTCCTCTTGGATTTCTGGGTCTCCCAGCTCTTACCATACTGATGTATGCCATCTGTAGGCTGTCTAAAAAAACCTATTCAAGCTAAGGTATTAAAGGATGGATGGATTGTTTCTCTAAAGAGACTTTACCCTTTAAAAAGGACTCCTGCTGTATTTCTTTTCTGGAGTAATGAAAATGTTCTAAAAATTGAAAAAAAATTAATTGTGGTGATGGATGCACAGCTGTATGATGGTACCAGGGGCAATTGATTATTTGATTGTACACTTTGGATCTTTGGATAATTGTATGGTATGTGAACAATCTCAAAAAATAAAAAAAATTAAAATTAAAAAAAAAAAAGGACTCCTGGACAAGAAAATATCCCAGACCAAAGGACTGGTAAGAAAATTTTACATGCATCTCAAATCACATCACAGAGGTCATGGGGCCAAGGATAACTTTATCCTCTCATGGAGGTTGTGGGAAGCCCAGGGGGATTTGAAAGTTGCGGGGACCTACTAGACAGTCCTAATACGAGAATTCATGTTATGGGTTTTCAAACTGATCCTCACTATCTGGGGAATCATGGAAGAACTTCAGAGGTCACCAAGGGTGCTATGAGGGGGAAACCAAGAGACCAGGTGAGTATGTCCCTTCTCCTACCCCCATGTCACCTAATAATAATTGACTATTAATAATTATATTAATATTATTTGAATAATAATAAGATAATTTAGTTCCACTATTATATTTTAATAAATTTGGTTTCTAATTACATTTATTTGAGGAAAGGAGTTTTATTTCCAAGAAATGTTGACAGCTGCTATTTAAGCTCATGTCCTCTGTGTCTGGGAACCCTCACTTAAAATGCAGACATCTTTAAGCAAAAGCCCATTCAGTTGTCACTATCTCAGGGGCAATATTTATCAGATAGCTAAATTTTGAAAAGCAGAGGGTAGGTTTTAGGGAGAGTGGGCCACAGGGATGGAGCATTTTGTTATGGTGAGAGGAGAAATAGATAAGAGAGGTAAAATCAGAGGTAAAATTAGAGGTAAAATCAGGGAGTGTCAAAGACAAATTTGCCTGATTCGTGATTTGGCCCGTCATAAGCTCTGCCAATGTTTCTAGACTTTAGCTTTTCTGAACTTAAAGACATGTCACCTGTGTCTTGCATTCCTGAGTGTATTAGAATGATAGCTCATCCAATATCTCATAACAGACACAAACATCTCAAATTAAATATAAAAAGGTTATACCATTATGGGAGCCCATTCTCATAGTCAGTGGGGTACACTGTGTTATTGTTTCCAACTTTTGACCCTTTCCTGTATCTGCACCCTTTGTCATATAACTTTGCATATCATTTTACTAAAAGAGGAATATATTTCTGTAGAAGGGGCACTTCCCAAATCTGGGTTCATTGCTCAGTGCAGCCATTAAAAGTCACAACAACCAGACTGAGGAAGAAAAGAGGGTTTATTTACATCGGTGGGAGGACAGCGGGGAAGATTTCCCAATCTGCCTCTCTGAAGTGATTTTTCAAATGGCTTTTATATCCATCAGAGACAAAGAGAGATAATCATCTTTGTTAACAGGTAACAGGTTTGGAGAATTTCAGTCGTTTATACTACTTCCTTCAGGACTTACATCCTGTGACACCTGGGAAAGATGCCTCCTAGTCGAGGGAGATAGATGAAAGGCTTATTCATATCTGGGAGGTTTGGGGCAATAGATTAAAGCTTATTCAGGTCTGGGTGCAGGCTTTAACATTTACATATTGCCACTTTGTGAGACTAAGAGCTCTCATTATAGCCGGCTTACAGCTTTGATGGTTATGTTTTAAGGCTACTTTACAATTCCAGCTCTTTTACAGTTTTAAAATTATATTTAAAAAGTCACTGTTACAATTCCCCACCCCTTGACTTAGGGCTTGGCCACTTTACTTGCATTGGCCATTGGGATGTGGGTGGAAGCAACACCATGCCAGATCCAAGCCTAGGTCTTATGAGGTCTTGTGTGCTCCACTTACCCTTTGCACTTGTGTGCCATCACCATGAGATGGCCATGGTCCAGAGAGCCTGTAGTTCCATGGAGGATGAGGATAATGTGGAGCAGAGCTGGGTCCAACCTGCAGCTTAGAGTCACCCAGCTG
This sequence comes from Choloepus didactylus, assembly GCF_015220235.1. Classification (NCBI taxonomy): domain Eukaryota; kingdom Metazoa; phylum Chordata; class Mammalia; order Pilosa; family Megalonychidae; genus Choloepus; species Choloepus didactylus. Next base: position 29,659,845 of record NC_051334.1, on the reverse strand, counting down.
AGCCCAACCAAGATCAGGTGAATCACCTCAGTTGGCATGCAAGTATGTGAAAAATGAAAGTTTACAATTGTAAGTTATTGAAATTGTGTGATAGTTTATTTTGCAACAATAGCTGGCTGATACCATGGGTAAGAGCTTGAGTTTGCAGTCAGACAGACCCAAATTCAAATTCAGCTGAACTAACTTTGGGCAGTTCATTTAATTTCTCTAAAAACTCAGTATTCTCAACTATAAAATATATGCAATCATAATAACTATATCACAGTGTTATAGTCATTAAATGAAATAATATATATATAAACTCCTATGCAGGATTTCTTACTAGTAATACTATTATAGTTACAGATAAAAAGAATGCTTTGTGATTCAGTAACCCAACGAAATAGAGACACCCACAAATTTCAAGATAGGGATTAGATTTTACAATACATGGTGGTTTTTAAAAGGCCTTTGCTGCACCCGGAGCTCACCGGAGGTTTCCACCTGTTCCAGAGGATGATGGGACGAAAGTTGCAATGTTGCAATATTGCTTATGTTACTAATTGTAAGCAAGCTTGCAGAAGGTTCTGTGCAGGCCGATCTGCTCAAGGGTCCTTTGGTGTTGGGAGGGCTGCTGGCATTATTCGCGTGCCCTTCCCTCACCTCTGTGGTCTAGCAGACAGGACCTTGCAGACTGGCTAGTGGTCACTCAGGTAACAGAGCAGAAGGACAGGGTCTGGTGTCCAGGGTGCCTGATTCTGCCATCTGTGCTGCTGCTTCTCTGTTCCATCCCACTTTCTCCACGACACCAGAGAACTTATGTCACTGCGTAGTTGCTTAAAATGCAAGACTGTTGCAAACCAGGCAGGATTCCATCTGTCCTGAAAATAAAAGTTTTTGAACTAACTAGGTATATTCAGTCTTTGAATCACTCACAAAGTAAATGAATTCTTTTTTGACACAGATAAAGCAATTTAGGTCTTATTAAAAATTTAGACAAAAGAATGGACACCAAACATCTTTTTTTTTTTTTGCTCATACGTCTCCATAAGTTTCTGATGATAAATGTAGGAAATAAATGAGAAATAAAATAAATAGATTTGGAAAAAAAAAAAAAAAAAGGCCTTTGCTGTTTTAAAAGTCTAGGCAGATAAATCCTTTTTCTTTGATATAATGACTGTTAAACTGCATAAATTTCCTACATGGAGAGATAAATAGTTGGAAATAGTTTTATTTTAAAGAGGAAAAATCCTGCTGTGACTTTACTAATATCACCTGGTGCATAAAGTGCTATTAGTTAAATGCTTTAGTTAGCATGTTTGACTTGTTTGTGACCAAGAGTTCAGGTGAATACATTTGAGATTTATTTTGTAATTTTCGACATGCCAATATAAAACAGCTTTTTTTTGGCCCCTCCATTGCCACCAGGTTGGAATAAATTGACTCTTGATGCCAAGTTGTAGCCAAGGGTTGAAATTTACATGTGATTGATGGTCAAAGCACTGACTAGCTGTGCCCTCCCTGTTCTTGTATATCACCTCCTAGACTGGATCTGTTTTGTGTAAAATATTGAGATACTCACTGGTCTCTCTGCCCCTCAGATACCCTTGAAAGTGAAGAGAAACTGTTGATTAAATTGATTCTTAAGAAAAAAAAAAGACAAATCTTTATGGAAAAATGTTTTGAAAAATATGTTTCTAATTCCTGGGTCTTGAAGTATAAAATTTTAGTATAATATTTCTTTATCAGTTAGTATATCAATCGGTTCAGCCAGCTCTTAGCACCCACTAACTCTTAGCACCCAGTTGTAAGTTTTCTGGCAGGGACTTTAGAATGGGTACAAAATCCTTGGAATAGAGATGCCCTCTTTCCTCACTAAGGCAACATCCCCATATTGAACATCTCTTTCCATAAAATGAAAGCCCATTAGGGGAATGGCAGCAGGGATGCAAGCAGCTGGGAGAGGCTTTATTGTTGTACTAAAGCCAAAGTACGCTAGACTTGTCTTTGTTGTTTTCATTTTGGTGTTTTACTATTGCAACTAGCAAAAATACTTAAAATTCATTTTTCCCCTATGAAAACATGTACACCCAGCCCGAGGAGATCCTGTATTCATTTGGGTTCCTCCAAAACCAGACCCTGAGACCAGGATTTGGGTGCAACTATTTTATGGGGCAGTGATCCCAAGAACAGAGGAAAGACAATAAAGGGTGCATTAATAAACAGGTTACTGCTGTGGGCAACTGGCACTCAATCCTGCCTGGGGACCCCCTGGGAGACCACGTAGAGCACAACTCAGAATTATACCACCAAGGGGTGAGGAAACCAGGTTATTTAGCCCCTAATGCCCTGCCCTCATGGTTGAGGTTGGCTCCTGAGGGTGTTAACTTACAGACGTTTCCAGCTTGCCCTGCATGGGAATCATTTCTGCAGCCAGAGATAGACCTCAGGCAGGGAGATGGCAGGTATGATGGGCCACCCAGTCTGCCCATGACTGTTGAGGCCAGCAAAGGAATCTCAGTGAATTACCAACAGCAGCTGTGACAGGCACTAAAGGCGAAAACATGTTTCCACTTCATTTTTATTTAAAAATAAAAAGAAATGAATCAAAGTTTCTCAGGTTACATACATTTCAAAAGGAAAATATTTGTTCTAAATCAAATCAAATATTTGCAGGGCCCCAATCTATTTCCATAGGGGGCGTTGGTAGTTATAAAGCAGAAGCCCAGAGTGTTTTCTCACAGCCAAAATCCAAAATGAGAAAAATTCTTTTTTATCTATGAGAAAAAAGATTTAAATTATTCAAATTATTATTATTATTTTTTTTTCATTTTATTTGGCTGCCTTGTCTGGGCTTTTCCTAACTTCAGGGATTTTGTTACTAATTGTTACCACAAGATGTCACTATTTTGTCAGTCTAATATCTAAAATGCTTCTCTAAAGGTTTAAGCATCCTTTGTGGATGTTTCAGTAACTTACTGAAACGCACCCATTGAAATTATCAAGATTTTTCTGGTGGGGGAAGTGAGAAGATTTCACTTTTATGAAGATCAAATTACAAAATATCTAGTCATTTCCTGCAGAATCCCTCACCTTCCAGGGACGGTAAAATAATTATCTCCACCACCCACCCCTACCACTATCATATACATTGGGCAGATCCAATTATCATGATAAAATAAAACATTTTATGTTTTCATTATTTGCTCCATTCTATGTGTTTGAGATTTCTGAAGCCATCTTTTAATTTAGCACTTCTCAAATATTACAAAATACAACCCCAAGTGATATGTTTCTGGAAAATTCCTTTGAATTTCAATTTAGCTAGCAAAAGGGGAACTCTTAGGAAGCGTAGATTGGGAGCATATCACATGTCCACTACTAAGCCGCTTCATAGAATTATTAAACCTTCACACAGGGTCTGGACCCTATAACAACTAAGCAATGTCATCACTAGGGGTGGCCACCCTTAGGTGTATTATTCCTCTCCATGAATTTTCTTGCAGAATCCATTCTTAGGAGCTGCCTTCTAACTACATTTCCCATGCCAATGGGGGCAAAGGAGTTTAATTTGTAATATAAAAGCCCCCTTATGGAAACAGACTAGGTTACTGCAAATATTCGATATTATCAACTAATTGTTGAGAACAAATATTTTCCCTCTGAAATGCACATAACATGAAAAACTTTGATTTGTATCTTTTTATTTTTAAACAGGAGAAAAAATTGGGGGACAATACATAGTGAAATGTGCTTGATGATTCGTATTAGCCAATATGGTAGAGAAGCTTCAAGGATACCTAGATGCCAAGCTTCTTCTCCCTGCCATTCCCAGGCTGTGTACATTTCCCTAGTTATTTTTTTTTACCTCTCTTCATGTCTGTTTCCTCATTTGAGAAGCATGTGTATTTGTGTGTTTGAGTATATGTGTGTGTGTAATAATTCTAGCCTTCCAGGGTAAAATTTTGAAATTAGAAATTGTATTTGTTCTCTATTGCTGCTGTAACAAATTACCACAACTTCAATGGCTTAAAACAACAGAAATTTGTTCTCTTATGGTTCTGGAAACCAGAAGTCCAAAATCAGTTTCACTGTGCTCAAGTCAATGTCTAGATAGGGCTGATTTCTTCTGGAGGCTCCAGAGGAGAACATTTTCCTTGTCTCTTTCAGTTTCTAGAAGATGTCAGCATTCCCTGCCGGCATTCTTTGTCTCTCTGGCTTGTGGCCCTTTCCTCCATTTTCAAAGCCAGCAGCACAGCATCTTCAAATCTCTCTCTGGTTCCATCTTTACCTTGCCTTATCTTTTATAAAGACTCTTTTGATTGCATTGGGCCCAGACAGATAATTCAGGATAATCTTCCCATCTAAAGATCCTTAATTTAACCACGTCTACAAAGTCTCTTTTGCCATATAAAATAACATTCACAGGCTTCAGAGATTAAGACATGGACATCTTTGAGGGGCTGTTATTCAGCCTACCACAGAAATGATCTGTATAAAGGCACTATCACTTCCTAGGTGCTCCATAAAGAGAATTATGTTTATTTTGATAGTACATGTAATGTTAATTTAGCAGTGTGGTGCTGTGCCAGTGAATGATTCAATGATAAAATGACATTTTTCACATTCTGGGTTTAATGAAAGGACATTTAATTTTAAATATCTACTCAGGTGAAAGGTCAATTTAGAAGAAAAATAATGTCACTTTAAGTCAGTCTTCAGATACAGTGTGCAGAATAACTTGTGCATTTCCTTTGTTGAATTGAATCATTTTCATTTTCTCCTTGCTTTTACAATAAAAGGAAGTCAGCGTATTTTTATAGATCAACATCTAGCTTATGAGTCAGCAAAAATACCATGTCTTTATGTGGCCTTCCTTAAGGTCCTTTCTTTCCCTTGTTCTTCAAACCAGGCTGAAAAAGCTGTGCAGGACATCAGGAGCATGTAACCTGATCATATAAAGAAAAATAGTTTGTGAATTTATGGAGGAAAAACTATATCAAGACATAAAGTTTTTTTTTTAAATTCAGTTTTATTGAGATATATTCACATACCATACAATCATCCATGGTGTACAATCAGCCATTCACAGTACCATCTCATAGTTGTGCATTCATCACCCCAATCTATTTTTGAACATTTTCCTTACACCAGAAAGAATCAGAATAAGAATAAAAAATAAAAATAAAAAAAGAACACCCAAATCACCCCCCCATCCCACCCTATTTTTCTTTTAGTTTTTGTCCCCATTTTTCTACTCATCCATCCATACACAGGATAAAGGGAGTGTGATCCACAACGTTTTCACAATCACACTGTCACCCCTTGTAATCTACATTGTCATACAATCGTCTTCAAGAATCAAGGCCACTGGGTTGGGGTTTGATAGTTTCAGGTATTTACTTCTAGCTATTCCAGTACATTAAAACCTACAAAGTGTTATCTATATAGTGCGTGAGAATGTCCACCAGAGTGACCTCTCGACTCCATATGAATTCTCTCAGCCACTGAAGCTTTATTTCTTTTCATATTCCATCCCCCTTTTGGTCAAGAAGATGTTCTCAATTCCATGATGCTGGGTCCAGATTCATCCCCGGGAGTCATATCCTGCGTTGCCAGGGAGATTTCCACCCCTGGGAGTCAGATCCCACGTAGGGGGGAGGGCAGTGAGTTCACCTGCCAAGGTGGCTTTGTTAGAGAGAGAGGGCCACATCTGAGCAACAAAGAGGCACTCAGGGGGAGACTCCTAGGCACAAATTATAAGCAGGTTTAGCCTCTCCTTGCAGCAACAAGCTGCAAGCCAGCCCCAAGACAGAGGGCTCAGCACATCAAGCTGTCTGTCCCCAGTGTTTGTGAGAACATCAGCAACAATCCAGGTGAGGATGTCCAACACCTCTGCATCTTCCCCAGTTCTTCAGGGGGGCCCCGAATATATATTTTTATTCTCCACCCAAATTACTTTAGGATGTGTTGCTATTTCATTCTAATCTATACAGACCTACCAGAGCTCACTTCCTATTCAAAGTTCCATGTAATTGTAGTGTTTGAACAAACTGTAGAAGTTATATTGTTTAGAAAATATAGATCCTACACCAAATAAATATCTCTTCCCTTGGTCTTACATGGAAGTTGAAGTTATAACACAGTCAGTTTCAACCTCTACCCTTTGGCCCAATTTGCTCTAGTCTTAACCAGATCTCTTTTATTCATATCACTAATTGAAGAAAGACATAAAGTTTTAATCTCATTAATTTCATTTCATATTTGTCATATCTTGTTGACATTTTTTGCATTATCTAATCTTAAGTATACTTGAAGCAATTATTTTGTTTTAAAAAAGGACATTTCGACTTGGGGGCAAGATGGCAGACTGGTGAGCTGTATGTTTTAGTTACTCCTCCAGGAAAGTAGGTAAAAAGCCAGGAACTGCGTGGACTGGACACCACAGAGCAATCTGTCTTTGGGCATACTTCATACAACACTCATGAAAACGTGGAACTGCTGAGATCAGCGAAATCTGTAAGTTTTTGCGGCCAGGGGACCCGCGCCCCTCCCTGCCAGGCTCAGTCCCGGGGGAGGAGGGGCTGTCAGCTCTGGGAAGGAGAAGGGAGAATTGCAGTGGCTGCTCTTATCGGAAACTCATTCTACTGATTCAAACTCCAACCATAGATAGACTGAGACCAGACACCAGAGACTCTGAGAGCAGCCAGCCCAGCAGAGAGGAGACAGGCATAGAAAAAAAAACAACACGAAAAACTCCAAAATAAAAGCAGAGGATTTTTGGAGTTCTGGTGAACACAGAAAGGGGAAGGGCGGAGATCAGGCCTTGAGGCGCATATGCAAATCCCGAAGCAAAGCTGATCTCTCTGCCCTGTGCACCTTTCCTTAATGGCCCTGGTTGCTTTGTCTATTAGCATTTCAATAACCCATTAGATCTCTGAGGAGGGCCGTTTTTATTTTTTTTAAATCCTTTTTGCTTTTTCTAAAACAATTACTCTAAGAAGCTCAATACAGAAAGCTTCAAAGAATTGAAATTTGGGCACGTCAAGTCAAGAGCAGAACTAAGAGAGCTCTGAGACAAAAGGCAATAATCCAGTGGCTGAGAAAATTCACTAAACAACACAACTTCCCAAGAAAAGGGGGGTGTCCGCTCACAGCCACCATCCTGGTGGACAGGAAACACTCCTGCCCATCGCCAGCCCCATAGCCCAGAGCTGCCCCAGACAACCCAGTGTGACGGAAGTGCTTCAAATAACAGGCACACACCACAAAACTGGGCGTGGACATTAGCCTTCCCTGCAACCTCAGCTGAATGTCCCAGAGCTGGGAAGGGGGAGCAGTGTGAATTAACAGAGCCCCATTCAGCCATCATTTGAGCAGACTGGGAGCCTCCCAACACAGCCCAGCAGCCCAGAACTGCCCTGGGGGGACGGCACTCACCTGTGACATAGCACAGTCATCCATCAACAGAGGACCCGGGGTGCACAGCCTGGAAGAGGGGCCCACTTGCAAGTCTCAGGAGCCATACGCCAATACCAAGGACTTGTGGGTCAGTGGCAGAGACAAATGTGGCAGGACTGAACTGAAGGATTAGACTATTGCAGCAGCTTTAAAACTCTAGGATCATCAGGGAGATTTGATTGTTAGGGCCACCCCCCTCCCCGACTGCCCAGAAACACGCCCCACATACAGGGCAGGCAACACCAACTACACACGCAAGCTTGGTACACCAATTGGGCCCCACAAGACTCACTCCCCCACTCACCAAAAAGGCTAAGCAGGGGAGATCTGGCTTGTGGAGAACAGGTGGCTCGTGGACGCCACCTGCTGGTTAGTTAGAGAAAGTGTACTCCACGAAGCTGTAGATCTGATAAATTAGAGATAAGGACTTCAACTGGTCTACAAACCCTAAAAGAACCCTATCAAGTTCAGCAAATGCCACGAGGCCAAAAACAACAGAAAATTATAAACCATATGAAAAAACCAGACGATATGGATAACCCAAGCCCAAGCACCCAAATCAAAAGACCAGAAGAGACACAGCACCTAGAGCAGCTACTCAAAGAACTAAAGATGAACAATGAGACCATAGTACGGGATATGAAGGAAATCAAGAAGACCCTAGAAGAGCATAAAGAAGAAATTGCAAGACTAAATAAAAAAATGGATGATCTTATGGAAATTAAAGAAACTGTTGACCAAATTAAAAAGATTCTGGACACTCATAGTACAAGACTAGAGGAAGTTGAACAACGAATCAGTGACCTGGAAGATGACAGAATGGAAAATGAAAGCATAAAAGAAAGAATGGGGAAAAAAATTGAAAAACTCGAAATGGACCTCAGGGATATGATAGATAATATGAAACGTCCGAATATAAGACTCATTGGTGTCCCAGAAGGGGAAGAAAAGGGTAAAGGTCTAGGAAGAGTATTCAAAGAAATTGTTGGGGAAAACTTCCCAAATCTTCTAAACAACATAAATACACAAATCATAAATGCTCAGCGAACTCCAAATAGAATAAATCCAAAAAAACCCACTCCGAGACATATACTGATCACACTGTCAAACATAGAAGAGAAGGAGCAAGTTCTGAAAGCAGCAAGAGAAAAGCAATTCACCACATACAAAGGAAACAGCATAAGACTAAGTAGTGACTACTCAGCAGCCACCATGGAGGCGAGAAGGCAGTGGCACGATATATTTAAAATTCTGAGTGAGAGGAATTTCCAGCCAAGAATACTTTATCCAGCAAAGCTCTCCTTCAAATTTGAGGGAGAGCTTAAATTTTTCACAGACAAAGAAATGCTGAGAGAATTTGCTAACAAGAGACCTGCCCTACTGGAGATACTAAAGGGAGCCCTACAGACAGAGAAACAAAGACAGGACAGAGAGACTTGGAGAAAGGTTCAGTACTAAAGAGATTCGGTATGGGTACAATAAAGGATATTAATAGAGAGAGGGAAAAATATGGCAAACATAATCCAAAGGATAAGATGGCCGATTCAAGAAATGCCTTCACGGTTTTAACGTTGAATGTAAATGGATTAAACTCCCCAATTAAAAGATATAGATTCGCAGAATGGATCAAAAAAAATGAACCATCAATATGTTGCATACAAGAGACTCATCTTAGACACAGGGACACAAAGAAACTGAAAGTGAAAGGATGGAAAAAAATATTTCATGCAAGCTACAGCCAAAAGAAAGCAGGTGTAGCAATATTAATCTCAGATAAAATAGACTTCAAATGCAGGGATGTTTTGAGAGACAAAGAAGGCCACTACATACTAATAAAAGGGGCAATTCAGCAAGAAGAAATAACAATCGTAAATGTCTATGCACCCAATCAAGGTGCCACAAAATACATGAGAGAAACATTGGCAAAACTAAAGGAAGCAATTGATGTTTCCACAATAATTGTGGGAGACTTCAACACATCACTCTCTCCTATAGATACATCAACCAGACAGAAGACCAATAAGGAAATTGAAAACCTAAACAATCTGATAAATGAATTAGATTTAACAGACATCTACAGGACATTACATCCCAAATCACCAGGATACACATACTTTTCTAGTGCTCACGGAACTTTCTCCAGAATAGATCATATGCTGGGACATAAAGCAAGCCTCAATAAATTTAAAAAGATTGAAATTATTCAAAGCACATTCTCTGACCACAATGGAATACAATTAGAAGTCAATAACCATCAGAGACTTAGAAAATTCACAAATACCTGGAGGTTAAACAACACACTCCTAAACAATCAGTGGGTTAAAGAAGAAATAGCAAGAGAAATTGCTAAATATATAGAGACGAATGAAAATGAGAACACAACATACCAAAACCTATGGGATGCAGCAAAAGCAGTGCTGAGGGGGAAATTTATAGCACTAAACGCATATATTAAAAAGGAAGAAAGAGCCAAAATCAAAGAACTAATGGAGCAACTGAAGAAGCTAGAAAATGAACAGCAAACCAATCCTAAACCAAGTACAAGAGAAGAAATAACAAGGATTAAAGCAGAAATAAATGACATAGAGAACAAAAAAACAATAGAAAGGATAAATATCACCAAAAGTTGGTTCTTTGAGAAGATCAACAAGATTGACAAGCCCCTAGCTAGACTGACAAAATCAAAAAGAGAGAAGACCCATATAAACAAAATAATGAATGAAAAAGGTGACATAACTGCAGATCCTGAAGAAATTAAAAAAATTATAAGAGGATATTATGAACAACTGTATGGCAACAAACTGGATAATGTAGAAGAAATGGACAATTTCCTGGAAACATATGAACAACCTAGACTGACCAGAGAAGAAATAGAAGACCTCAACCAACCCATCACAAGCAAAGAGATCCAATCAGTCATCAAAAATCTTCCCACAAATAAATGCCCAGGGCCAGATGGCTTCACAGGGGAATTCTACCAAACTTTCCAGAAAGAACTGACACCAATCTTACTCAAACTCTTTCAAAACATTGAAAAAAATGGAACACTACCTAACTCATTTTATGAAGCTAACATCAATCTAATACCAAAACCAGGCAAAGATGCTACAAAAAAGGAAAACTACCGGCCAATCTCCCTAATGAATATAGATGCAAAAATCCTCAACAAAATACTTGCAAATCGAATCCAAAGACACATTAAAAAAATCATACACCATGACCAAGTGGGGTTCATTCCAGGCATGCAAGGATGGTTCAACATAAGAAAATCAATCTATGTATTACAACACATTAAAAACTCGAAAGGGAAAAATCAATTGATCATCTCAATAGATGCTGAAAAAGCATTTGACAAAATCCAACATCCCTTTTTGATAAAAACACTTCAAAAGGTAGGAATTGAAGGAAACTTCCTCAACATGATAAAGAGCATATATGAAAAACCCACAGCCAGCATAGTACTCAATGGTGAGAGACTGAAAGCCTTCCCTCTAAGATCAGGAAGAAGTCAAGGATGCCCGCTGTCACCACTGTTATTCAACATTGTGCTGGAAGTGCTAGCCAGGGCAATCCGGCAAGACAAAGAAATAAAAGGCATCCAAATTGGAAAAGAAGAAGTAAAACTGTCATTGTTTGCAGATGATATGATCTTATATCTAGAAAACCCTGAGAAATCAACGATACACCTACTAGAGCTAATAAACAAATTTAGCAAAGTAGCGGGATACAAGATTAATGCACATAAGTCAGTAATGTTTCTATATGCTAGAAATGAACAAACTGAAGAGACACTCAAGAAAAAGATACCATTTTCAATAGCAACTAAAAAAATCAAGTACCTAGGAATAAACTTAACCAAAGATGTAAAAGACCTATACAAAGAAAACTACATAACTCTACTAAAAGAAATAGAAGGGGACCTTAAAAGATGGAAAAATATTCCATGTTCATGGATAGGAAGGCTAAATGTCATTAAGATGTCAATTCTACCCAAACTCATCTACAGATTCAATGCAATCCCAATCAAAATTCCAACAACCTACTTTGCAGACTTGGAAAAGCTAGTTATCAAATTTATTTGGAAAGGGAAGATGCCTCGAATTGCTAAAGACACTCTAAAAAGAAAAACGAAGTGGGAGGACTTACACTCCCTGACTTTGAAGCTTATTATAAAGCCACAGTTGCCAAAACAGCATGGTACTGGCACAAAGATAGACATATAGATCAATGGAATCGAATTGAGAATTCAGAGATAGACCCTCAGATCTATGGCCGACTGATCTTTGATAAGGCCCCCAAAGTCACCGAACTGAGCCATAATGGTCTTTTCAACAAATGGGGCTGGGAGAGTTGGATATCCATATCCAAAAGAATGAAAGAGGACCCCTACCTCACCCCCTACACAAAAATTAACTCAAAATGGACCAAAGATCTCAATATAAAAGAAAGTACCATAAAACTCCTAGAAGATAATGTAGGAAAACATCTTCAAGACCTTGTATTAGGCGGCCACTTCCTAGACTTTACACCCAAAGCACAAGCAACAAAAGAGAAAATAGATAAATGGGAACTCCTCAAGCTTAGAAGTTTCTGCACCTCAAAGGAATTTCTCAAAAAGGTAAAGAGGCAGCCAACTCAATGGGAAAAAATTTTTGGAAACCATGTATCTGACAAAAGACTGATATCTTGCATATACAAAGAAATCCTCCAACTCAATGACAATAGTACAGGCAGCCCAATTATAAAATGGGCAAAAGATATGAGAAGACAGTTCTCTGAAGAGGAAATACAAATGGCCAAGAAACACATGAAAAAATGTTCAGCTTCACTAGCTATTAGAGAGATGCAAATTAAGACCACAATGAGATACCATCTAACACCGGTTAGAATGGCTGCCATTAAACAAACAGGAAACTACAAATGCTGTAGGGGATGTGGAGAAATTGGAACTCTTATTCATTGTTGGTGGGACTGTATAATGGTTCAGCCACTCTGGAAGTCAGTCTGGCAGTTCCTTAGAAAACTAGATATAGAGCTACCATTCGATCCAGCGATTGCACTTCTCGGTATATACCCGGAAGATCGGAAAGCAGTGACACGAACAGATATCTGCACGCCAATGTTCATAGCAGCATTATTCACAATTGCCAATAGATGGAAACAACCCAAATGTCCTTCAACAGATGAGTGGATAAATAAAATGTGGTATATACACACGATGGAATACTACGCGGCAGTAAGAAGGAACGATCTGGTGAAACATATGACAACATGGATGAACCTTGAAGACATAATGCTGAGCGAAATAAGCCAGGCACAAAAAGAGAAATATTATATGCTACCACTAATGTGAACTTTGAAAAATGTAAAACAAATGGTTTATAATGTAGAATGTAGGGGAACTAGCAATAGAGAGCAATTAAGGAAGGGGGAACAATAATCCAAGAAGAACAGATAAGCTATTTAACGTTCTGGGGATGCCCAGAAATGACTATGGTCTGTTAATTTCTGATGGATGTAGTAGGAACAAGTTCACTGAAATGTTGCTATATTAGGTAACTTTCTTGGGGTAAAGTAGGAACATGTTGGAAGTTAAGCAGTTATCTTAGGTTAGTTGTCTTTTTCTTACTCCCTTGTTATGGTCTCTTTGAAATGTTCTTTTATTGTATGTTTGTTTTCTTTTTAACTTTTTTTTTCATACAGTTGATTTAAAAAAGAAGGGAAAGTTAAAAAAAAAAAAAAAGAAAAAAAGACAAACAAGGAAAAAAAAAAAAAAAGATGTAGTGCCCCCTTGAGGAGCCTGTGGAGAATGCAGGGGTATTCGCCTACCCCACCTCCATGGTTGCTAACATGACCACAGACATAGGGGACTGGTGGTTTGATGGGTTGAGCCCTCTACCATAAGTTTTACCCTTGGGAAGACGGTTGCTGCAAAGGAGAGGCTAGGCCTCCCTGTATTTGTGCCTAAGAGTCTCCTCCTGAATGCCTCTTTGTTGCTCAGATGTGGCCCTCTCTCTCTGGCTAAGCCAACTTGAAAGGTGAAATCACTGCCCTCCCCCCTACGTGGGATCAGACACCCAGGGAAGTGAATCTCCCTGGCAACGTGGAATATGACTCCCGGGGAGGAATGTAGACCCGGCATCGTGGGACGGAGAACATCTTCTTGACCAAAAGGGGGATATGAAAGGAAATGAAATAAGCTTCAGTGGCAGAGAGATTCCAAAACGAGCTGAGAGATCACTCTGGTGGGCACTCTTACGCACACTTTAGACAACCTTTTTTAGGTTCTAAAGAATTGGGGTAGCTGGTGGTGGATACCTGAAACTATTAAACTACAACCCAGAACCCATGAATCTCGAAGACAGTTGTATAAAAATGTAGCTTATGAGGGGTGACAGTGGGATTGGGAATGCCATAAGGACCAAACTCCACTTTGTCTAGTTTATGGATGGATGTGTAGAAAAGTAGGGGAAGCAAACAAACAGACAAAGGTACCCAGTGTTCTTTTTACTTCAATTGCTCTTTTTCACTCTAATTATTATTCTTCTTATTTTTGTGTGTGTGCTAATGAAGGTGTCAGGGATTGATTTAGGTGATGAATGTACAACTATGTAATGGTACTGTAAACAATCGAAAGTACAATTTGTTTTGTATGACTGTGTGGTATGTGAATATATCTCAATAAAATGATGATTAAAAAAAAAAAAAAAAAAAAAAAAAAAAAACTCGAAAGGGAAAAATCAATTGATCATCTCAATAGATGCTGAAAAAGCATTTGACAAAATCCAACATCCCTTTTTGATAAAAACACTTCAAAAGGTAGGAATTGAAGGAAACTTCCTCAACATGATAAAGAGCATATATGAAAAACCCACAGCCAGCATAGTACTCAATGGTGAGAGACTGAAAGCCTTCCCTCTAAGATCAGGAACAAGTCAAGGATGCCCGCTGTCACCACTGTTATTCAACATTGTGCTGGAAGTGCTAGCCAGGGCAATCCGGCAAGACAAAGAAATAAAAGGCATCCAAATTGGAAAAGAAGAAGTAAAACTGTCATTGTTTGCAGATGATATGATCTTATATCTAGAAAACCCTGAGAAATCAACGATACACCTACTAGAGCTAATAAACAAATTTAGCAAAGTAGCGGGATACAAGATTAATGCACATAAGTCAGTAATGTTTCTATATGCTAGAAATGAACAAACTGAAGAGACACTCAAGAAAAAGATACCATTTTCAATAGCAACTAAAAAAATCAAGTACCTAGGAATAAACTTAACCAAAGATGTAAAAGACCTATACAAAGAAAACTACATAACTCTACTAAAAGAAATAGAAGGGGACCTTAAAAGATGGAAAAATATTCCATGTTCATGGATAGGAAGGCTAAATGTCATTAAGATGTCAATTCTACCCAAACTCATCTACAGATTCAATGCAATCCCAATCAAAATTCCAACAACCTACTTTGCAGACTTGGAAAAGCTAGTTATCAAATTTATTTGGAAAGGGAAGATGCCTCGAATTGCTAAAGACACTCTAAAAAAGAAAAACGAAGTGGGAGGACTTACACTCCCTGACTTTGAAGCTTATTATAAAGCCACAGTTGCCAAAACAGCATGGTACTGGCACAAAGATAGACATATAGATCAATGGAATCGAATTGAGAATTCAGAGATAGACCCTCAGATCTATGGCCGACTGATCTTTGATAAGGCCCCCAAAGTCACCGAACTGAGCCATAATGGTCTTTTCAACAAATGGGGCTGGGAGAGTTGGATATCCATATCCAAAAGAATGAAAGAGGACCCCTACCTCACCCCCTACACAAAAATTAACTCAAAATGGACCAAAGATCTCAATATAAAAGAAAGTACCATAAAACTCCTAGAAGATAATGTAGGAAAACATCTTCAAGACCTTGTATTAGGCGGCCACTTCCTAGACTTTACACCCAAAGCACAAGCAACAAAAGAGAAAATAGATAAATGGGAACTCCTCAAGCTTAGAAGTTTCTGCACCTCAAAGGAATTTCTCAAAAAGGTAAAGAGGCAGCCAACTCAATGGGAAAAAATTTTTGGAAACCATGTATCTGACAAAAGACTGATATCTTGCATATACAAAGAAATCCTCCAACTCAATGACAATAGTACAGGCAGCCCAATTATAAAATGGGCAAAAGATATGAGAAGACAGTTCTCTGAAGAGGAAATACAAATGGCCAAGAAACACATGAAAAAATGTTCAGCTTCACTAGCTATTAGAGAGATGCAAATTAAGACCACAATGAGATACCATCTAACACCGGTTAGAATGGCTGCCATTAAACAAACAGGAAACTACAAATGCTGGAGGGGATGTGGAGAAATTGGAACTCTTATTCATTGTTGGTGGGACTGTATAATGGTTCAGCCACTCTGGAAGTCAGTCTGGCAGTTCCTTAGAAAACTAGATATAGAGCTACCATTCGATCCAGCGATTGCACTTCTCGGTATATACCCGGAAGATCGGAAAGCAGTGACACGAACAGATATCTGCACGCCAATGTTCATAGCAGCATTATTCACAATTGCCAATAGATGGAAACAACCCAAATGTCCTTCAACAGATGAGTGGATAAATAAAATGTGGTATATACACACGATGGAATACTACGCGGCAGTAAGAAGGAACGATCTGGTGAAACATATGACAACATGGATGAACCTTGAAGACATAATGCTGAGCGAAATAAGCCAGGCACAAAAAGAGAAATATTATATGCTACCACTAATGTGAACTTTGAAAAATGTAAAACAAATGGTTTATAATGTAGAATGTAGGGGAACTAGCAATAGAGAGCAATTAAGGAAGGGGGAACAATAATCCAAGAAGAACAGATAAGCTATTTAACGTTCTGGGGATGCCCAGAAATGACTATGGTCTGTTAATTTCTGATGGATGTAGTAGGAACAAGTTCACTGAAATGTTGCTATATTATGTAACTTTCTTGGGGTAAAGTAGGAACATGTTGGAAGTTAAGCAGTTATCTTAGGTTAGTTGTCTTTTTCTTACTCCCTTGTTATGGTCTCTTTGAAATGTTCTTTTATTGTATGTTTGTTTTCTTTTTAACTTTTTTTTTCATACAGTTGATTTAAAAAAGAAGGGAAAGTTAAAAAAAAAAAAAAAGAAAAAAGACAAACAAGGAAAAAAAAAAAAAAGATGTAGTGCCCCCTTGAGGAGCCTGTGGAGAATGCAGGGGTATTCGCCTACCCCACCTCCATGGTTGCTAACATGACCACAGACATAGGGGACTGGTGGTTTGATGGGTTGAGCCCTCTACCATAAGTTTTACCCTTGGGAAGACGGTTGCTGCAAAGGAGAGGCTAGGCCTCCCTGTATTTGTGCCTAAGAGTCTCCTCCTGAATGCCTCTTTGTTGCTCAGATGTGGCCCTCTCTCTCTGGCTAAGCCAACTTGAAAGGTGAAATCACTGCCCTCCCCCCTACGTGGAATCAGACACCCAGGGAAGTGAATCTCCCTGGCAACGTGGAATATGACTCCCGGGGAGGAATGTAGACCCGGCATCGTGGGATGGAGAACATCTTCTTGACCAAAAGGGGGATGTGAAAGGAAATGAAATAAGCTTCAGTGGCAGAGAGATTCCAAAACGAGCCGAGAGATCACTCTGGTGGGCACTCTTATGCACACTTTAGACAACCTTTTTTAGGTTCTAAAGAATTGGGGTAGCTGGTGGTGGATACCTGAAACTATTAAACTACAACCCAGAACCCATGAATCTCGAAGACAGTTGTATAAAAATGTAGCTTATGAGGGGTGACAGTGGGATTGGGAATGCCATAAGGACCAAACTCCACTTTGTTTAGTTTATGGATGGATGTGTAGAAAAGTAGGGGAAGGGAACAAACAGACAAAGGTACCCAGTGTTCTTTTTTACTTCAATTGCTCTTTTTCACTCTAATTACTATTCTTGTTATTTTTGTGTGTGTGCTAATGAAGGTGTCAGGGATTGATTTAGGTGATGAATGTACAACTATGTAATGGTACTGTAAACAATCGAAAGTACAATTTGTTTTGTATGACTGCGTGGTATGTGAATATATCTCAATAAAATGATGATTAAAAAAAAAAAAAAAAAAAAAAAAAAAAAAAGAAAAGTAGGGGAAGCAAACAAACAGACAAAGGTACCCAGTGTTCTTTTTTACTTCAATTGCTCTTTTTCACTCTAATTATTATTCTTGTTATTTTTGTGTGTGTGCTAATGAAGGTGTCAGGGATTGATTTAGGTGATGAATGTACAACTATGTAATGGTACTGTAAACAATCGAAAGTACAATTTGTTTTGTATGACTGCGTGGTATGTGAATATATCTCAATAAAATGATGATAAAAAAAAAAAAGGACATTTCATCAGCACTCCAACTTATATGGAATAATTATATTGAAGAGACTATCATTTGAATACTTGAGTTTTATACTGAGTTTAAATTATGCATTTCACCAATATGCAATTAATTGAAGTAGAGACACCTGCAAACTAATGTCATCAAATCAAGTGTGTAAGCAGAATATACACTTAGATAAAGTGGACTACCTTCCTACATTCACATACTGTATTTTTAAGATGGCAGCAGAATTAAATAGTGTTCAATTAAGAACAGGCCACTTAATGGGTTGCAGTTTTTGGGAGACATAGACAACAAAATTAATTCCAAGTAGGTGAATATGGCATACTCTGCATAATCATGTGTCTCCTGAATGCCCATTGTCCTGTGAATTTGCCAGTCACACACTTTTCGTTAGCTGTGCTTTATAATAACAAGTTGCTCAAACTCATGAGACCAGTAGTTTTTAATCTAGAATTCAAATAAAAATGGGATCCTATGAGGGTCCAGGTACCACTTGATATTGTGTAAGAAATTGTGCTTGGGTGTGGGTGTGTGCACATTTTTGTGACGTAGTTGAATCTACCAGTGGATAGCCAAAATCCATCCTCCCTTTCTTGTTACAACAAACTCAGGTTTTATTCTGTCTGGCAGATGCCTGGCCAAATGGTGCATATGCTCATTTTCCCATTTGTCTTTTAGCTAAGGTTATCCAATGTGACTTCACTGTGAGTTGTTCTGGTACATTGCATCTCTTTAAGAAGGAGTAGAGAGCAGGCATGTTTACTTTGTCCTTTTGCCAGGCCATTCTTTCTCTTTTGCATTGCCTGGGATGCAGATGTGATGGCTGGAACTCCAGCAGTCATCTTGGGACTTTTTTATGACAGGTAAATACATTATTTTTAAAAATCTATATTGAGGGAAAAACTAAATAAAGTGAAATATTCAGATCTCAAATATACTGTTTAATTACTTTTTGTGAATGCATATCAAGACCCACAGTATTTCCATCACTCCAGAAAGGTTCCTCATGTTCTTTCTTAGACAAGGCCCATCACCCACCTAAGAAGCAACCAATGATCTAATTTGTATTACCATAGTTTTTTTTTATTTAGAATTTTATATAAATAGAAACATACTCCTTTTTGCATTTGGCTTCTTACATTTAGCCTAATATTTTTTGACATCTATCCATGTTGTTGCATTATCAATAGTTAATTCTGTTTTTATTGCTGAGTAATATTTCATTTTATGAACAAACCACAGCTTTTCTTAAATCAGTTATCTTGTTCATAAACATCTGGGCTGCTCTCAGTTTTGGGCTATTATGAATAAATCTGCTATGAACATTCATGTACAAATCTTTATGTAGACATATGGTCTCATTTCTCTTAGATGAATACATAGGGGTAGAATTGCTGGATCATAGGATAAATGTATGTTTAACTATTTATAAAACTTCCAAACAGTTTTTCAAAGAGGCTGTAAAATTTTACAGTCTCATCAGCAATATCTTTGCTAACATTTGCTATAGTCAATCTTTTCTTATTTTAGTCATTCCAGTGAGTGTATG
The DNA here is from genome assembly GCF_015220235.1 of Choloepus didactylus. Classification (NCBI taxonomy): domain Eukaryota; kingdom Metazoa; phylum Chordata; class Mammalia; order Pilosa; family Megalonychidae; genus Choloepus; species Choloepus didactylus. The sequence continues at coordinate 29,640,446 of NC_051334.1, read as the reverse complement.
GTGGTATCTGATTGAGGTTTTAATTTGATTCCCTCTTGATTAATGATATAGAGCACTTTTTTCATGTCATTATTACATATTGCATTTTAAATGCCATTTTGGAGTAGAGGCTGACACCTTCAAATAACACACTCCAATAACAATTGTACTTGCTTAAACTGCTTTGAAAGGATGATGAGTATTGTTATCTGTAGAACTTTCATTTTGTTTAATGGGGCTTGCAAGTTTTGAGTGAGAATTGAAATGCTCTGGAACATATTGGAGACTTTGGGTGATTTGTGGTGGAGAGGGAAAGAAAAGAGAACGTGGGGCTACTGGAGGCCAGAAAGAAATGAAAATTTCAATGGAGGCTTTGAATTTTTCTGTGACATGTGCGATAGAAACCCTCTTCTTTATTCCTGATAAAATTTCAAGTAAAACTACATTATTCACTAGTGCAGAGGTTGGCAAACTACAGATCACTGGCCAAATTCGGCCCATCACCTGTTTTTGTGTATAAAGTTTTATTGGAACATAGCCACACTCATTTGTTTACATATTGTCTATGGCTGTGTTCACTACAACAGCAGAGTTGAGTAGTTGTGCCAAGACCCTTTGTCCCAAAAAGCCTAAAATGTTTGCTCTCTGACTGGGAGGTAGGTAAGAATCTGGGTGGCTGGATCCACTGGGCTCCATACCCAGGGAAGAACATTTGTAGATTTTCTTGGCTCAGCAGCAAAGTATTTGAAGGGATACTGAGCGATATCTCCAGGTAATGAGCAAATAGTTTCTGAGCTTCTCCTTTTTTGGCTCCTATGCTTGGCTGTACACAGTAATTTAGATTGACATAGTCCTTGCCTCCTAAACTAGCTGATGTTGATGTGAAGGAATATGAAAAATCACGTGGCCAACAGAATAAGAATGCTAAGTGACAGCCAGTAGTGAAATACCTTTGCAGGCTATCCAATTCCCTGTTCTCTGACTTCATGTTAACTAAGCAGTTTTTAAAATAACATTCAATTTCTTGAACCCATACATAGATTAAAGAACAAACACATATCTGCTTGTTGACCAGCTTTAGGTCACTCTATGAAATTAAATATTTACTACCTGATTCAAATTGGTTTCATGTGACTTTGGAGGTTGTGAGCCTGTTTTCTTTGTGTCTAACCACTCTTCAATAAGCTAACTAGTAAATATTGAAATTTAAGAAAAGCACCATGAGTTAGTAGAAAGACTACCCAGCACTGCGGTCAAATGGAACAGTTTGAATTTCTGCCAAGTTCACTAGTTTTTGACCTGGAGTAAGTTATTTTGTCTTTCTGAGCCACAATGTGGTTTGTTCTATTAAATAAAGTAATATATTGAAGCCCCTAGCACAATGCCCAGAATAGAATAAGTGCTTTATAAACTAAGTTCCCTTCTCCATCTTCTATGTGTAAGGCCAAGAGACCAAACTTTGAACATTGGTGGCCCAATGAAGCCCAGTTTGAAAAGCCCTCTCAGTTGTTACATATCTCCTTTCCAAAGATTTTATGGTGAATGCAGTAATTTACTTTGTTTTTTTTTTTAAACAAATAATTTGTATTTTTACACTGACTAAAAGGAAGAACACTCACCAGCATTCACTTCCTTGTCATTCTCTTTTAACTCATATTTTCTTTATCTTTTAAGATATTTCAAGCCATTAAGAGACACTTTAAGTTTCAAGGAATTGATCTGGGCTTGTGATGTGTGGGTATAAACCCTCAAAGTGTATTTTTTTATTCAATTTTATTGAGATATATTCACATACCATACAATCATCCAAAGTGTACAATCAGTTGTTCACAGTACCATCATATAGTTGTGCATTCATCACCCCAATCCATTTTTTGAACATTTTCCTTGTACCAGAAAAAGTAAAAATAAGAATAAAAATAAAAATAAAAAAAGAACACCCAAATCACCCCCCCATCCCACCCTATTTCTCATTTAGGTTTTGTCCCCATTTTTCTACTCATCCATCCATACACTGGATAAAGGGAGTGTGATTCACAAGGTTTTCACAATCACATTGTCACCTCTTGTAAGCTATGTTGTTATACAATCGTCTTCAAGGGTCAAGGCTACTGGGTTGCAGTTTGATAGTTTCAGGTATTTACTTCTAGCTATTCCAATACATTAAAACCTAAAAAGGGTTATCTATATAGTGCATAAGAATGTCCACCAGAGTGACCTCTCGACTCCATTTCAAATCTCTCAGCCACTGAAACTTTATTTCATTTCATTTTGCATCCCCCTTTTGGTCAAGAAGATGTTCTCAATCCCACGATGCCGAGTCCAGATTCATCCCCGGGAGTCATATCCTGCGTTGCCAGGGAGATTTCCACCCCTGGGAGTCAGATCCCACGTAAGTGGGAGGGCAGCGAGTACACCTGCCAAGGTGGCTCAGTTAGCAGAGAGAGGGCCACATCTGAGCAACAAAGAGGCACTCAGGGGGAGACCCCTAGTCACAGTTATAAGCAGGTTTAGCCTCTCCTTTGCAGTGACGAGCTTCATAAGGGTAAGTCCCATGATAGAGGGCTCGGCACATCACACCACCAGTCCTCAATGTTTGTGAGAATATCAGCAACAATCCAGGTGAGGAAGCCCAACACCTCTGCATTTCCCTCCAGCTCCTGTGGGGGGCCCTGCATATATATTTTTATTCTCTGTCCAAATTACTTTGGGATGTGTCGCTATTTCACAGTAACCTATGCAAACCTACCAGGTCTTGCTTCCTATTAAAAGTTCCATTCAAACTGTATTTTATTGAAGGTCTGACTAAAGGTAAAAGTGCAGTTTGGGCTGAAGATATATTTGGATTGAGAGGGCTACATGGACCCTGTTTTTGTGAGAAGAACATAGGGATTTTAATTCAGAAATGTCTGATTCCAAAGCTGATAACCCCTAATAACTATGTACTATTGCTTTGTCAAAAAATTCTATCCTGTTCAGTGGTCACCTCAGGGAATTTTAGGCTTGCATGTTTGAGAGTTTAAAATCTCAAAAAGTGCCAGTTCCTACTCTATTTAATGTCCACATTCAATGAAAAAGCTTTGCTTTGATTTTTAAATTTGTTTGCTTTTTTTCATTGTTATTTAATTAGGGGCTAGACATGACACTGATGCCTGGCCAATATGATAGAGGTTGATTGAGAGCAGCCTAAAACTTGCCACGAAAATCCTGATTATCTATTAGTCAATGAGTTACGTGGAAACATATTTTTCATTCATATCTAAATGATTCACACATAAATTTTACAGAGATTTTCTCCTGCTTTTGCATTTGTAAAAAATTCATATGATGCACTGGAGTGTTGTGTGTTAGAATGTGGCTTCCCCATTTCACTCCTACTGAGCACTGAAATAAAATTTTAAATATTTATTTGCTCCTTGCACTATAGTGTGCTAAGTGTGCTAACATCTGGTGGAGCAAAAGATTGTAAATATTGTCAGCCTCAAGGAGAGCTGTACGTTTCCCTAAAAATTCTAGGAAATCTAGCTCACCCCATTGACTGTAAACTCTACAAATTCAGGGACTTTAACCTGTTCACCTATTTACTGATATAGCCCAGTGCCTAGGGCAGTGTCTGTAGAGGGCCACTACTCAATAAATATTTGTAAATAAAGGAATGAGTAGTTAAAGAAAACATAAATATTGTTTGGAAAAAAAAGCTCTTGCTAACATTAAATTCTAGAAAAAAATATGTGGATTAAATATTTTCTTTAAACAAAGGGAACTGAAAACACAAATTAATGCTTTTAATATGCTAAGAAGCTTTCTTTTAGCCATGTGTCATATAGGCTTTTGCTAAAAAATAATCCAAGAAAGAAGACAACATTAAAATATTTTAATGCACTGAAAATATATCTGGGGAGCTGAACAGGATCAGCATCATGGGCATGTAACCTGTGTTTGGAAGGCCTTGGTTTAATGCTTTGCTGTGGCCACCTTGAAATTGTTAATAATTTTTGAACAAGAGGCCCCACATTTTTATTTTGCACCAAGTCCCAGAAATAAATTAGGCAGTTAATATACTCCAAGGACATATATTCTAACTTGTTATTAAGAACAGAGTGTAGAGGACTTAAAGAAATATAACACATCACTATCAGGTTTCTTAGTCTGGGTTTTTAAATTAATTGGTTGTCTAAACTGTAATTTAGGCAAGAACAGATGGTTATCAATTTAAAGCTGGACTTTGTAATGAATGTATAAAATTACTTATTGAAGATACCAGCTTGTTAGCAAAGTAAACATTTTGTTATGAAAATGAAGGAGCCTGACATAATTTCTGCCTTAGCTGATGGGCTATCTTTGAGTAACTGCTGGCCTGGACAGATTTGATAGGACCAACAGAAAAAATGACAAAAGGTGGCTTTTTTTTTGTCATTGTCATCTTTGTCATCATGTTCTCATTCACTGTAATGTGAGACTGTGTTTTATGATGGTTTGAGAATTCAGGGATTCATACAGGTCTAATGATATCTCCCTACTTAATTTTAAGGCTGTTCTTTTTTGGGGATAAGTCTGCCAATTCCTGAAGTTGAAGTAGGCAGCATATTGTAACCAGGGAGGTCAATGACCTGTGGCCATGTGACCTCACTCTGGGACTCAGTTTCCTCATCTGTAAAATTAGAATAATAGCTCTGCCACACAGATTTGTTATGATAAATATATAAATAAAATATGTACATAAGTATTTGTTTTTATGTAAAAATTTTGGTAGGAGAGTAGGTGCTCAATAAACACTAATTTCCTTCCCAACTTACCTTTTCTAAAGTACTATTTCTCATAGTGCTTTTCTCTGCACATTTTATCATTAATTTTTTTTTTTCTGTTAAAACTAAAGCCATGGGTTCTAGTCCAAGCTCGGTTCTAGCCATCATTCCCACCCTTAAAACAAGAAAAAAGCTGGAAAAACTGAGAATCAACTTTTCTTAACATCTACCAGAGAATTGAGGTCTCAGGGCAAATCACTGTTCCCTGAACTGGAGAGACATGAGTACAGACTATCACAGTGTACCTGAAGCAGAAGCCACTACTGGATCCTGGTAGGATCACTTAAAGAAAGGGCAATTGAGTAATTGCCAGAAACTGAGCATGGACCAGCTTGACAGATTAAAAACTCCTGGAGTCCCCGTCTTAGAGGAGCACCCACACTTTCATGAGTTTTAACCCCAGGATCCGCACCTGGATTTCATGGTGAAGACTGGAGAAAAATCTCCTTCTTCCAGCAAGGAAGGGAAAAGTAACCATTTTGAAACATGCTCAGAGCATTCTGTTCTACTTAAATTCCTTCCCTCAAGGGAAACAACTTTACTATAGCCTTATGGACATGGGTTATGCCAGGACTTAACTGACCTGGGGAAAGGGAAATACCCAACACCTGCCCCCTCTAGCCTTTCTGTCTCACCTAAGGGGGAGAGGGGAAAAGGTGAAAAATACCTGTGAAGGTCACAGCCCAGGGACACAGACCTACTAAAAGACTGAGACCTAATCATAGGATTATAGGTTGCTTCCCCTACCCCCATATCTTACCACCATATCAATAGGACTCCTGTATAATAACAGGGGGTTATTGCTAAAAGAATTGCAAGCCTCAGACCCTACTTAAGAAAGAGTCTATATGGAAATCCTAAGACAACAGGGAAGACAAAAACAAGGACACCAGAGGAAGTTTTAATATCTGACACCACAGCTACAGCAAACAGTAAACACAGCCTAACTCCTAGCCAGGTAAACTTAAAACTCACACTAAAGGCCTGTTTACCTCAGTTCCTTCTACCCAATACATCATGTCTGGCTTTCAACAAAAATTTACAAGACATGCTAAAAGGAAAACCACACAGTCTGAAGAGACAAAGCAAGCATGAGAACCAGTCTCAGATATGGCAGAGATTTTGAAATTATCAGACCAGAGATACAAAATAACATGATTAATATGCTAAGGGCTCTAATGGAAAGAGTGGGCAACCAAGCAAGAACACATGGGTAATGTAAATCAGAGAAATGAAATTCTAAGAGAGAATCAAAAGGAAATGCTAGAAATTTTTAAAAAGTAACAATTTAAGAATGCCTTTGATGAGCTCATCAGTAGACTGACCATAACCAAGGAGAGAATCAGTGAGCTTGAAGACATGTCAGTAGAAACTCCCCAAACTGAAAAGCAAAGATAAAAGAAGAATGAAAGAAAAAAAGGCAGAATATTCAACATCTGTGGGACACAAATGCTATTAACAGATGAGTAATGGGAACAGCAGAAGGAGGGGAAAGAGAAAAAGGAACAGAATAAATATTTTAAGTAATAATGGCTGAGAATTTCCCAAAATTAATGACAGACACCAATCCACAGATCCAGAAATATTAGAGAAAACCAGGCAGGATAACTACCAAAATATTTACACTGAGGCATATCATATTCAATCTGCAAAAAAATCAATGACCAAGAGAAAACCATGAAGGAAGCCAGAGGAGTAAAAACACCTTACCTAAAGAGGAACAATGATAAGAATTACATCAGACTTCTCTTTAGAAACCATGCAAACAAGAAGAGAGGTGAGTGAAAAAAAAGAGAGGTGTTGCAAGAAAAAAATTTGTATTGAAAGAAAAAACCCACCACCTAGAATTTTGTATCCAGTAAAATTATATTTCAAAAGTGAAGAAGAAAAAAAGACTTTCTTGGACAAATGAAAATTGAGGGAATATGTTGTCAGTAGACCAGCCTTGTAAGAAATGCTAAAAGAAATTCTTCAGAGAGAAGGAAAATGATATAGGCCAGAAACTTGGGTCTACATAAATAAAGGAAGAGTGTTAGAGAAGGAATAAATGAAACTAAATTAAATTGTTTATTTTTTTCATTTGTAATTGATCTAACAGATAATAGTTTGTTCAAAATAATAGCAACAGTATATTGGATGATTGTAACTTATGGATAAGTGAAATGAATGACAGCAATATAATAAGAGATGGGGGGAGGGATTGGGAATACTGCACTACTCATGAAGAGGTATAGTGTGATTTGAAAGTAGACTTATATTAGTTGCAAATTATATTGCAAACTCTATGACAAACATTTGAAAACATTAAAAATATAAATATAATTGATATACTAAGAGAGGAGAGAAATTGGTACACATAAAGTTAAAACCATAGATGTCAGAACAAAATGGGAAGATAAAAGAAAAAGAAAAAAGAAAAAAGAACAAGGGCAACAAATAGAAGTAGAAAATGGTTTCAAATATGGTAGATGTTAATCCAGCTATTTAATATTCACTTTAAATGTGAGTAGTTGAAATAAACCAAATAAAGACAAAGACTGTCAGAGTTGATTAAAAGAAAAAAAAAACAAGATTCAACTGTATGTTGTCTACAAGAAACCCACTTTAAATATAAAGACACAGATAGATTAAAAGTAAAGGGATGGAGAAAGATAACCCTAATGCTAACACTAATCCAGAAAAAGCAGACTTGGAGAGCAAGAAAAATTATCAGGGATAGAGAGGAGCATTATAATGATAAAGTGTTCAACTTTCCAAGAAGACATGAGAATCCTTAATGTATATGTGCCTAAAAACATGAGGCAAAAACTGATAGACCTCCAAGGAGAAATAGGAAAATCCACTATTATAATTGTAGACCTCAACATCCTTCTATCAGTAATTGACAGATGCAGGAGGCAGTAATCAGTAAGGATATGGTTGAACTGAACAGCACTATCAATCAGCTGGATCTAATTGATCTTTATAGACTACATCCAACAACAGCAGAACAGATATTCTTCTCAAGCTCAAATGTAACATTCAACAAGATAAACTACACCATAAAACACCTTAACAAATTTAAAATAATAGAAACCGTACAAAGTGTGCTTTCAGACCACAATGGAATTAAAGTAGAAGTCAATAACAGAAAGATAGCTGGAAAATCCCCAACATTTGGAGGCTAAATAACAACCCACTTCTAAATAGCACATAAGTCAAAGAAGAAGTCTCAGGGGAAATTAAAAAATATTTTGAAACAAATGAAAAATCAAAATCCAATTTATTGAAATTTGTAGGATGCAGTGAAGCACTGCTTAGAGGGAAATTTATAGCACTGAATGCATATATTTGAAAAGAAGAAAGATCTAAAATCAATAATCTAAGCTTTTACCCTGGAAAAAATGGAAAAAGAAGAGCAAATTAAGTACAAAGTAAGCAGAAGAAAAGATAAAAACAATAGCAGAAATCAGTGAAACTGAAAACAGGAAAGTAATAAAGAAAATAAATGAAACTAAAGGCTGGCTATTTGAAAAGATAAATAAAATTGATAAACTTTTAGCCAAGCTAATAATGAAAAATGGAGAGAAGACAACAATTGTTAATATGAGAAATGAAAGAGGGGCCATCATTACTGATCTCATGGGCATTAAAACGATAGTAGATGAGTATCATGAACAACTCTATGCCTACAAATTTGATAACTTAGATGGAATGGACCAATTCCTGGAGAGACAAATCTACCAAAACTTACATAAGGAGAACTAGATAATATGAATAGGCCTATATCTAGTAAAGAAATTGAATTAATAAATAATAACCTTCCAAAAAGGAAGCACTGGGCCCAGATGGTTTCACTTGTGAATTCTACCAAACATTTAAGGAAGAAATGATACCAATTTTCTCCAATTTGTTCCAGAAACCATGAGTCTGGCATTACCCTAATACCCAAACCAATGATATTACAAGAAAAGAAAACTACAGACCAATATCTTTCATGAACATAGATGCAAAAATCCTCAACAAAATATTAACAAATCAAATCCAACAATGTATAAAAATAATTATATGCCATGACCAAATGGGATTTATTCCAAGTAGGCAAGGCTGAAAGTTGATTGATTAATTAACTAATGTAATTCATCATATCAACAGGCCAAAGAAGAAAAATCATATGATCTTATCAATAGATGTAGAAAAAGCTTTTGATGGAATCCAGCACCCACTGATGATAAAAGCTGTCCACAAACTAAGAATATAGGGGAACTTCCTCTGCCCCACAGCTAACATACCACAGCTAATGTCATACTTAATGGAGAAAAACTAGATACTTTCCCCCTAAGATTGGGAACAAAGCAAGGAAGTCCTCTCTCACCACTCCTATTCAACATCATACTGGAAAACCTAGCTAATGCAATAAGACAGGAAAAATAAAAGTTATACGGATTGGTAAGGAATAAATAAAACTGTCTTTGCTCTAAGGTGACTTGTCTATGTAGAAAATCCCAAAGAATCGCCAAAAATATCTTGGAGCTAATAAGCAATTATAGCAAGGTTGCAGGATACAACATTAATATACAGAAGTCAATTACTTTCCTATGTACAAGCAATGAAAAATTGGAATTTGAAAGTAAAAACACAGCACCATTCCATTGGCACCAAAATAAAATAGAGAAATGCTTAAATATAAATCTAACAAATATGTATAAGATCTATATAAGGAAAACAACAAAACTTTGATGAAAGAGAAGATATAAATAATGACATGTTCTATGTTAGTGGATAGGCAGTTCAACATTGTTAAGGTGTCCATAAATCTATAAATTGATCTATAGATTCAATGCAATCCTGACCAAAATCCGAGTGAGTTAGTTTGTAGATATTGATAAACTGACTCTAAAGTTTATATGGAAAGGCAAAAGACCCAGAATAAGAACAAAGTTGGAAAACCAACACTACCCAACTTCAAGAATTACTGTAAACTTACAGTAATCAAGACAGTGCAGTACTGGTGAAAGAATCGACAAATAGATCAATGGAACAGACTGGAGAGCCCAGAAATAGAACCACACAAATATAGTCAACTGATCTTTGACAAAGGAGCAAAGATTCAATGGAGAAAGGAAAGTCCTTTTAACAAATTGTGCTGGAACAACTGGACATCCATGCATAAAAATGAATCCAGACACTGACCTTACACCTTTCACAAAAATTAACTCACAATGGATCATAGACCTAAATTGAAATGCAAAATGATAAAACATAGAGGACGATATAGAGAAAACCTAAATGATCATGAGTTTGACAATAAGTTTTTAGATACAATGCCAGTAGCACAATCCATGAAATAAAAAATTGATAAGTTGTACTTCATGAAAACTTAAAACTTCTGCTCTGTGAAAGGCACTACCAAGAGAATGAAAAGACATGTCACAGACTGGGAGAAAATATTTGCAAAATATATGTTTGATAAAAGAACTTGTATCCAAACCATACAGAGAACTCTTAAAACTCAACAATAGTCACACTCCCTTTACCCAGGGTAAGGATGGATGAGTAGAAAAATGGGACAGGAACTAAATGAAGATTGGGGTGGGATGGGGGGAATGATTTCAGTGTTCTTTTTTACTTTTGTTTTTTATTCTTATTTTTACTCTTTCTGGTGTAAAGAAAATGTTCAAAAAAGGATTGGAGTGATGAATTCATAACTGTATGATGGTACTGTGAACAGTTGATTGTACACCATGGATCATTGTATGGTATGTGAATATACCTCAATAAAACTGAATTAAAAAAAACCTCACCAATAAGAAAATATAAAACCCAATCAAAAAGTGGATGAAAGATCTGAACAGACATCTCACTGAAGAAGGTATACAGGTGGCAAATAAGCATATGAAAAGATGCTCAACACTATATGTCATTAGGGAATTGCAAATTTAGACAACAATGAGATACTGTAACACTCTGTTAGAATGGCTAAAATCCCAAACACTGACAACACTAAATGCTGATGAGAATGTGTAGCAACAGGAACTCTCATTCATTGCTGGTGGGAATGCAAACTGGTATAGCCTCTTTGGAAGACAGTTTGGCTGTTTCTTACAAAGCTAAACAAGCTTCTAGGTATTTACCCAAAGGAGTTGAAAACATATCTATACAAACATCTGCACATGAATGTTTATAGTAGCTTTATTCATAATTGCCAAATATTGGAAGCAACCAAGATGTCCTTCAATAAGTGAGTGGATAAACAAACTGAGGTACATCCATAAAATGGACTATTATTCAGAGAGAAATAGAAATGAGCTATCAAGTCCTGAAAAGACATGGAGGAACCATAAATGCATATTGTGAAGTGAAAGAAGCCTGTCTGGGAAGGCTACATACTGTATGATTCCAACTATATGACATTTTGGAAAAGCAAAACAATAGAGATGGTAAAAAGATCAGTGGTTTCCAGGTTTTCAGGGTGTGAGGGGGTGATGAATAGGTGATGAATAGGTGGAACATGGGATTTTTGGAACAGTGAAGTTATTCTTTATGATACTGTAATGGTAAATACATAACATTATGCATGTGGTGCAACACAGTGAACTCTAATTAAACTATGGACTTTAGTTAAGAATAATGTATCAATATTATGCTGCAGTCCATATAGGGTAGCATCTTGGAACACATAGCAGGGTGGTGAAAGGGAGAGAGTGGATGGGAGGCACAATAGGAAGATGACCAGTGAAATAATCCATTAATTCTTGAACTTGAAAAATCTGACAGCTTCGTAAAGTTTATCTGATTCTTTAACAATAAGCACATTTACTTTTTTTAAAAACTTTTTTTAGTTTTTATTGAGATTGTTCACATACCATGCAACTATCCAAAGATCCAAAGTGTACAATCAATTGCCCACGGTACCATCATACAGCTGTGCATCCATCAACACAATTATTTTTTTCAATTTTTAGAACATTTTCATTACTCCAGAAAAGAAATAAAGACAAAAAAAGGAAACCCAAATCCTCCCATACTCCTAACCACCCCCCTCCATTATTGATTCATAGTTTTGGTATATTACATTTGTTACTGTTGATGAAAGAATGTTAAAATACTACTAACTGTAGTATATAGTTTGCAACAGGTATATATTTTTTCCTATATGCTCCTCTATTAGTAACTTTTAGTTATAGTGTTATACATTTGTTCTAGTTCATGAGAGGGACTTCTAATATTTGTACAGTTAATCACATTGTCCACCACAAGATTCACTGCTTTATGCATTCCCATCTTTTAACCTCCAGCTTTCCTTCTGGTGACATACGTGACTCTGAGCTTACCCTTTCCACCACCTTCACACACCATTCAGCACTGTTAGTTATTCTCACAACATGCTACCATCACCTCTGTCCATTTCCAAACGTTTAAGTTCACCCTAGTTGAACATTCTGCTCATAATAAGCAACCGCTCCCCATTCCTTAGCCTCATTCTATATCCTGGTAACTTATATTTCAAGTCTATGAGTTTACATATTATAATTAGTTCATATCAGTAAGACCCTGCAATATTTGTCCTTATGTATCTGTCTTATTTCACTCAATAAAGTGTCCTCAAGGTTTCTTCATCAACCCATTTTTTTAAAGATGGTTTTGTTCACACACCATACATTCCATCCTAAGTAAACAATCATTGGTTCCCTGTATAGTCACGTATTTATGTATTCAGCACCATCGCCACTATCTATATAAGGACATCTCCATTTCCTCCACAAAGAAGGAGGAAGAGTCAAAGAAGGCAGAGAGACAAAAGAAAAAGAAAAAAGAAAGAGAGAAAAAAACATGACAGCTAGAAAGCAACAAAAGGAAAGATAGTGTTAAACTAAAGTAGAACAAAGAATCAGACAACATCACCAATGCCAGGAGTCCCATACCCTTCCCCTGTGTCCTCCCCCATATACATTTAGCTTTGGTATATTGCCTTTGTTATATTAAAGGAAGCATAATACAATGTTTCTGTTAATTCTAGCCTCTAGCTTGCATTGATTGTATTTTCCCCCCCAATCCCACTCTATTTTTAACACCTTGCAATGTTGACATTCATTTGTTCTACCTCATGTAAAAACATTTTTGTACTTTTATTACAATTGTTGAGCACCCTAGGTTTCACTGAGTTATACAGTCCCAGTCTTTATCTTTCGTCTTTCATTCTGTTGTCCCACATGCTCCTAACCTTCCTTTCAACCATGCTCACAGTCATCTTTGTTCAGTGTACTTACATTGCTGTACTACTATCTCCCAAAATTGTGTTCCAAACCTCTCACTCCTGTCTTTTCCTTTCCATCTGCAGTGCTTCCTTTAGTGTTTCCTGTAGAGCAGGTATCTTGTTCACAAACTCTGTCATTGTCTGTTTGTCAGAGAATATTTTAAACTCCCCCTCATATTTGAAGGATAGTTTTGCCAGATATAGGATTCTTGGTTGGTGGTTTTCCTCTTTCAGTATCTTAAATATATCACCCCACTTCCTTCTTGCCTTCATGGTTTCTATTGAGTCTTATCAAGCTTCCTTTGTATGTGGTGGATTGCTTTTCTCTTGCCGCTTTCAGGATTCTCTCTTTATCTTTGACGTTTGATAATCTGATTGTTAAGTGTCTTGGCATAGGCCTATTCAGATCTATTCTGTTTGGGGCACACTGTGCTTCTTGGATCCGTAATTTTATTTCTTTCATAAGAGATGGGAAATTTTTGGTGACTATTTCCTCTATTATTGCTTCTGCCCCTTTTCCCTTCTCTTTTCCTTCTGAGACACCAAATGACATGGACATTCCTGTATTTCGTTTTGTCCTTAAGTTCCTGGAGACATTGCTCATATTTTTTCCATTCTTTTTTCTATCTGTTCTTTTGTGTGTAGGCTTTCACATATATTGTTCTCCAGTTCCGGAGTGTTTTCTTCTGCCTCTTGAGAACTGCTGTTGTATGTTTCCATTGTGTCTTTCATCTCTTGTGTTGTTCCTTTCATTTCCATAGATTTTGCCAGTTGTTTTTTTGAACTTTCGATTTCTTCCTTATGTACGCCCAGTGTTTTCATTATATGCTTCATCTCTTTTGCCATATCTTCCCTAAACTTTTGGAATTGATTTAGAATTAGTTGTTTCAATTCCTGTATCTCAGTTGAAGTGTAAGTTTGTTCCTTTGACTGGGCCATATCTTCATTTTTCTTAGTGTAGGTTGAAGTTTTCTGTTGTCTAGGCATTTGATTTTCTTCGTTACCCCAATCAGGTTTTCCCAGACCAGAACTGGCTCAGGTCTCAGCAGGAGGCAATAGTATCATGTCTCCCTGAGGGTTTGTCTTAGAAGATTGGTATACCCTATGAGGCCTCAAGTCACTGTGCTTTTCTACCCAGCAGGTGATGCCTGTCAGCCTGTAGCTCCAGACTGGTGTAAGGAGATGTGGCCCATGGCTGTTTTCCCCCAGACTCTGGGGTCTGGTTCTGAATGGAAGGTGGATAGTAGAACTTGGTACCACCTTCTTCCTCTTAGGGAAAATACACACCCCAGGGTGAGGTCATTTACATTTGAATAGACTCTCTGCCTGTGCTGTCTCCACCCTTGTCTAGTCAGAGTGCTGGGAACTGAAAATGGCTAAGGCTTTCTCCCCTGAGCTGAAAAAGAGACAGAAAGCCACCTTCAGGGCCAGTCTGTGGCCACCCTCTGGGTCTCCAAAAGCCCCTCTGCTTGTTGAGGATTCGCATATTGTATTGAGCAGTCCATGTTTGTTAGTTAAAACCCCAGTTGGAGCTCTGCTGAGCTATATTCACTTGCTCGGAGAATGTTGCTCTCGAGCACCACGAGGTTTGCAGTTTGGGCCATGGGGGGAGGGGGCTCCTGGCATGGATCTGCAGTTTTTATTTACAGATTTTATGCTGCAATCTCAGGCATTCCTCCCAATTAGGTTGGTGTATGATAAGTGGACAGTCACGTTTGTCGCCCCGCAGTTATTCCAGATTGTTTACTAGTTGTTCCTGGTTGTTTATTAGTTGTTCTGGGGGACAAACTAGCTTCCACTACTCTCTATGCCACTGTCTTCTTCCGACATTTACTTTTTATAGAAAAAAAATCTTTCTTATGTGGCTAATATCTAGAGAAATGGGTGATATTTCTATAAGCTCTATATGTATAGGATTTGTGTTAATTTTATGATTTCTACCGAGTTCAATACATCTCTCAAGTGGAGAAATTAGGTTTCTTGGGGGAAAAAAATACTACCACATCCAGAATTGCCTACTTTCTGCTCTTGGCCATGAGAGGGTCAAGTTTTGAAAGTTTGGTGGGCTCCGTCCAGTCTATCTCCAAAAATGTAAAGACTCCACATATTTGTCTTATCAACTGGTGAATCAGTTGCATCATCTATATAGATGAAGACCTATGAAATTGGCCAAAAGATAAATGTAAAATTTAATCTTCAAAAACCTTCATATGCTTCTAATATCATATATACCAAAAGACTTCTATTCTTTATTCTGTTGCTTCTTGTTCACAAAGACATCCCTCCTAGCTTCCCATACACATTCTTTTGAACCGAAAGCCATGATTATCATTTCAAAATGCAGCCTCCCCTTCTCCTTAGCAGGGTTTGGCACAAACTCAGTTCCCATTAGGGACAGCCTTGATAGAACACTCCCTGTCTTCTGCTAACAAAGATTATCCAGTGGATTCCTAAATTGCAGTTCACTGACAACTCTCTTTCCTGGCATAACCCTTTTAAACTTCTTGCAGTTGTATCAACAGGAAGCAAGATGATGTCTCCATTTTGTATTGCAGAACTTCCTTTGGGACTCTGGGGTTCAGCTTGCAATTTAATATTAAAATTTGCTCTCATTCACTCACTCTAACTCCTAATCATCCCCAGACCCACCCAACTTTCTAAACTTTATGGAATCATTAAAAAGATTACTTGGTTTCCCTTTCTTCATATCTCTGAAACAATAATGGGACCTGCAACTATAAAATTTCATTAAAAGTGCATAAATCCCTCCCCCACCTCCACTAAAAACATTTCTCATATTTCTTTTTATCTGCTGGATTATTGTTGTTGTTTTTATACCAAGCTGTTGGGAGTTTAATGTTAAGTGCTTCATTAATAATGCTTTGTGCTTTAGAAAAATTTGAAACAGATAAATCTTGACAGTGAACAGAACTTATTTATTTTATTCTTTGTGTTTAAATCACAGAGAACAGTTTAAAAACAGTTTTGTTTCTACTTTAAGAAATAGAAAAGCAGTACTTTACAAACCACAGCGATAGAGATAGAACTAATTAGTTGAAGGATAATAATATCTTACATTTGAAAATAAATGTTTGCTTCTATCAGCAATACAAGGATAAAAATTGTTACATTGAAAAAAGAGGAAAAAAGAAAAAAATTATACATTTTCCTGAAATGATAGAGTATGCTAACAATATAATTTATACAGAAAAAATATTTAAAATAGGAAATTTCTAGTTTCATTTTCTTTATTTGAAATGAATTTGTGACTTCTTTTAGTAGTATTTGCCTGTAATTCAGTTCCTATTAGAAAATAACCTTGACTTACTTTTCTATTCAGTTTGGTGCTCTGCAACATTATTCCAACAAATTCATGTACAAGTAAAAATAGTGAGTCTCTTCTCATATTCCCAACAGCCTTCTGTCCCCAAAGCTATCCCTTGCCCCCTACATAGACTGCGCCAGATGTAACCTTGAATCTGGTAGGGATTTTAAGTGGCACTAGATCAAACTCATTCCCAATTTAAAAATTATTTCTGCAACATCCCTGAGAGATGGTCAAATGGCATCTGTTTGAGGGGAACTCTTTTACTGAGGGGAGCTCACTATTTACCAGGTGTTCCATTTAATTGCTGTGTAATTATTAGACCTTCTATTGAGCAAAAATCTGCCTCCATATAATTTTCTACTCATTCTAGGAAGTCTCTGGAATGTCACAGATTACTTGTTCTTTCTCCAACATGACATACCTCTTCAGATTTTGAAGAACAGTGTCATGTTTCTCCAAGTTTTCCTTGCTTTAGGATAAGAACCTGTAGTTCATTCAACTCTTCCTCACGTGAAATGATTTCCAAATTGTTCACCATCTTGGATGCTCTATTGAGATACTTTCTAATTTGTGAAAGTCCTTGAGATAGAGCATCTAGAAATGCAAAAAAGATTTAGGTTATGTTCTTACCAGTGCTGTTAGGCTCCATGACGATGATCCTATATACCTAGCCATGTAGGCTAAAAATGGCATAATTATGTTTTTTACTGGACCTATATTGTTGACTCTAATTGAACTTGCCATCATTACACAGCTTTTTTCGAATTACTTAAAGTCAAGTGTAGCCTTTTATTTTAAACTTTAAGATTAACTTTTGGTGTTTAAATGTAAAACTTACTAGTTATCCCTTTAAAATGTTATATTTGTATTTGAACTTAATAAAATAGTTTGGATTTTAAATACATTGTCAAATGTATTAGTTTCAAACATTGTGGTCTCTGAAAATCTGAAAAAAAACATGCCTTGATATATTCATCCTTCAAGGATAGATTAACAGACTGGACAAAATTATTGGGCCCTCACTTTGGTAATGGTCAATATATTAATCATGTGTCAATAGTGATTTGGCAGATTTTGAATGTCCATAATTGATAATAAAAATATAATAGACTTAAATGATCAGTATTTAATCATCTAACTGATATTATTGAGTGCTTGCCATGTGGCAGAAACTGTGCCAAGTATGGCAGATTGTTGCAATGATAGACCCCAATTTTTTCATACTCTCTGCATCTCTACCCTTAGATATTATGAACCTGGGTTTGATAACATGTCTTGCTTTGGTCAATGGGATAATGGCAAATGTGACACAAGCAGAAGGTTGAAAAACACCTGCACATTAGGACATGCTCTCTCTTACTGGTCCTGGAAACCTTAGAATCGCCCCCATGTGAATAAGCCCACAGTAGCCTGTTGGAGAAATGTGACCCTGTCACTCTTGCCACCCAAGCCAATAGCCCAGCACCAACTGACAGCCAGCACCAACTACCAGGCATGTGAATGAGGCCATCCTAGACCAACCAGCCCCTAGAAATCTCACAAGATGATTAGAAGTGTATGCGTGAGCCCAGAGGAGACTAGTGGAAAAACTGCTTAGCTGAACCCAGCCCAAATTGTCAAACCACATAATCATGAGGTAAAAAAAATGACTATTGGACGGGCAGGCAAGATGGCGGCATAGAGAGGAGTGGAAGCTAAGCAGTCCCCCTGGAACAACTACAAAAAACCAGAAACAACTAGTAAATAATCCAGAATAACTGCGGGGGGACAAACGAGACCATCCACTCATCATACACCAACCTGAATTGGGAGGAATGCCCAAGAACACAGCATAAAATCTGTAAGTAAAACCTGTGGAACCAAGTCCTGAGACCCCCTCCCCCATAGCCCGAGCTGCGGAGCCGCGTGGTGCCAGAGAGAAGCTCTCTCCCAGCAAGCGAATACAGCTCAGCTGAGCTCCAACTGGGGTTTTAAGTAGCGAGTGTGAACTGCTCACTACAGGTACGCAGCCCCAAAAAACAGACAGAGACTTTGGGTGACGACTGACCTGGGAGAGCCGGAGGGTCGTCTTGACTGGGTCTGAAGGGGACTATCTGTTTCTTTTTCGGCTCAGTGGAGAAAGCCCCAGTCATTTTAAGTTTCCAGGGCTGTGACTCGACTGGGGGGGGGGGGGGGGGAAGGGCGGAGACACCACAAGCAGAGAGCGAGACCATTGAAATGCTAATGACCTCCACCTGGGGGCTCTGTCTTCTCTAGGAGGAAAGGGGTGGGGCCCTTTCCATTCAGAACCAGACCCCAGAGCCTGGGGGAACACGGCCACACCTCACACCAGTCAAGAATTATAGGCTAACAGGCGTCACCTGCTGGGCAGAAAAGCACAGTGACCCAAGGCATCAAAGGGTGGAGCAATTTTCTAAGACACACCCGCAGGGAAACCAGATACTGAATATTTCTTCCCTCTGTTCTGGTCTGGGAAAACCTGATTTGGATAAACAAGGAAACCATGACTAGACAACAGAAAATTACAACCTACACTAAGAAAAACAAAGTTATGGCCCAGTCAAAGGAACAAACGTACACTTCAACTGAGATACAGGAATTTAAACAACTAATGCTAAATCAATTCAAAAAGTTTAGAGAAGATATTGCAAAAGAGATAGAGGCTGTAAAGGAAGCACTGGACCTGTATACGGCAGAAATCAAAAGTTCAAAAAACCTACTGGTAGAATCTATGGAAATGAAAAGCACAACACAAGAGATGAAAGACACAATGGAAACATACAACAACAGATCTCAAGAGGCAGAAGAAAACACTCAGGAACTGGAGAACAAAACACCTGAAAGCCTACACACAAAGGAGCAGATGGAGAAAAGAATGAAAAAATATGAGCAACGTCTCCGGGAACTCAAAGATGAAACAAAGTACAATAATGTACGTATCATTGGTGTCCCAGAAGGAGAAGAGAGGGGAAAGGGGGCAGAAGCCATAATAGAGGAAATAATTCATGAAAATTTCCCATCTCTTAAGAAAGACATAAAATTACAGATCCAAGAAGCGCAGCGTACTCCAAACAGAAGAGATATGAATAGGCCTACGCCAAGACACTTAATAATCAGATTATCAAATGTCAAAGACAAAGAGAGAATCCTGAAAGCAGCAAGAGAAAAGCAATCCATTACATACAAAGGAAGCTTAATAAGACTATGTGCGGATCTCTCAGTAGAAACCATGGAGGCAAGAAGGAAGTGGTGTGATATGTTTAAGATACTGAAAGAGAAAAACCACCAACCAAGAATCCTGTATCCAGCAAAGCTGTCCTTCAAATATGAGGGAGAGCTCAAAATATTTTCTGATAAACAGACAATGAAAGACTTTGTGAACAAGATACCTGCCCTACAGGAAATACTAAAGGGAGCACTACAGGGTGATAGAAGACAGGAGTGTGTGGTTTGGAACACAATTTTGGGAGATGGTAGCACAACAATGTAAGTACACTGAACAAAGGTAACTATGAATACGGTTGAGAGAGGAAGATGGGGAGCACGTGAGACACCACAAGAAAGGAGAAAAGATAATGACTGGGACTGTGTAACTTGGTGAAATCTAGAGTATTCAACAATTGTGATAAAATGTACAAATATGTTCTTTTACGAGGGAGAACAAGCAAATGTCAACCTTGCAAGGTGTTAAAAATGGGGAGGCATTGGGGGAGGGATGCAATCAGCATAAACTAGAGACTGTAACTAATAGAATCATTGTATTATGCTTCCTTTAATGTAACAAAGGTGATATACCAAGGTGAATGCAGATAAGAGGGGGGGATAGGGGAGGCATGTTAGACACTTGACATTGGTGGTATTGTCTGATTCTTTATGGTGGGTAATGTCCATGATCAACTGTACAAATACTAGAAATCACTTCATGAACCAGAACAAATGTATGACAATACAATTAGAAGTTAATAATAGAGGGGCATATAGGAAAGAACTATATACCTATTACAAACTATATACTACAGTTAGTAGTATTTCAACATTTTTTCATAAACAGTAACAAACGTACTATATCAATACTAGGAGTCAACAATTGAGGGAGGTTGGTTAGGGATAGGGGAGGACTAGAGTTTCCTTTTCTTTTTTTCTTTTTTCATCTTTCACTTTATTTCTTGTCTGGAGTAATGAAAAGTTTCTAAAAATTGAACAAAAATTAAGTGTGATGGATGCACAGCTGTATGAGGGTACCCAGGGGCAAGTGATTGTACACTTTGGATCTTTGGATAATTTTATGGTATCTGAACAATCTCAATAAAAATGAAAAAAAAAAAAAAAAAAAAAAATGACTATTGTTTTAAGCCGCAAAGTTTTGGGGAGTTGTGTTTTTTTTTAGTACAGCAAAGGTTAGCTGATACATCTGGCATACAGTAGTGAATATATCAGACATAGCCTCTGGTCTCATGAAATTTTTTTTTCTAGTCAGATTCTTAATTATGTGGTAAACCATTCAGTTTTTCACCTCTACTCATATCTATTCCCTTTTCTATGTGACTTGTTTTGTTATTCCCACTGAATGCAGAGCATATTTTCTGGGCTTGGCTATGTCACTTGAATTGGCCAGTGGAATGTGTGTGGAAGTGACAGTCTGCCAGTTTCAAGCCTAAGCTTTAAGAGGCATTGTATGTTTCCATTTGCCTTCTTGTGCTTCTGTACCATGAGAAGAAGGAGATGACAGACACATGGCATTCACTTATACCCAATTTGAAGTGTAACATCAAGCCCATCTGACCCCAGCTCAGATCAACCAATCCTGGCCCAAACTGCAGACATGTGAGCAAGGATAAATGATTGTTGTTTTATGCCACTGACTTTGGGGTAGTTTGTAATGCTGCATTTTTGTGGCAAAATCTAACATAAAGTAGAGATATTTAAAGACGCTGCTAAGTCAACAGTATCCTTTAAAGAAGTAAAGTCATATATCATAGTGAACTACTGGTTGAATTTGATCTACTAATAAAATTTAACATTACGACAAACTAAAATAATAGGTATCCAAATATGATTCAGATGTTTAGAAATCAGGGACAATTACAACATCTGGGAACTAAGTAAGGAACAGCTTTTAATTTTGCAGCTGCCATATTTCTAGGACCAAAAGCCATTTGGTCCCATCCCTAGAGAGCATTGTTGTACTATCACTATTACTCAAGGTTGTTTCTAGGCACCTTCAGTACAAGCTGACTTGTCCTCTTCATCTTTTATTATGCCAAGGTTGGAAGTGATAAATTAGAATGTTAACAGTTAACAGATGTAAATGAGATTTCTATGAGAGGTATTTGCATTTAGTAGGGAGTTTCTTAAACATCAAAAAGCCTTCAGTACTCAAAGGAATTGAGCTATAAGAATGGTCTGACATGAAGTGGGGTTGATATTTTGTGACTTTCTATCCAAGTCCCCAAAACATAGATTGCTGCCAACTGAGCCTATTCTTAACTTCGGCCCTGCTGTTACCCAAGAACCAGTAAGAGTGTTTTTTTTTAAATTTCTAAATCACCCAGGTTTGATATTTTTGTAAGTCACAATAGAACGATAGAAATGAATTCCTATACGCTGCAGCAATGTCAGATTGCTATAAAAGTTTGTATTTGCTTACTCCTCAGTTTCTGTATTCATTCTTGTTGTGGACTGGCAACAAACAATTCACAGCCCAGGTCCAGCTCACAGACCACACTGTGAGAGAGGAGGTGATATAGAGATGTGCTCAGCTTTATTTTATTTCCCCTGTTAATGCCACACCCATTTTATTGCCCCAGACAAGCAGAAAGCGATAACAATAAAGGTATCATTGTTTAGAGGATATCACTCTTATATATAATAATATTCAATAATGAGAAATAATGGAATGATGCAATTAATACCATCTTCTAGCAAGCAATGTGATAATCACTTTTTAGTATGGTAATACACAAGGGGAATTAATTAATTCATCAAATATATACTGAGCATCTACTATGTGTCAGGCACTGTCACAGGATCTGGGGATATATTGCTATATATAAAAAAACAAGTCCTAGCCCTTACAGAACTTATGTTGTATAGGAAGTCCCCAAAATATAGAATCAATTTTAAATGGCCCCCACATTTTTTCCCTATTGTTGTTAGCTCAAATGGTTGATAAACCTCATTAACTTTATTACAATTAATTCTTGGCTTCTTTCTTTCATGACAATCTTTAAACTAACTTGGATAATTTGTATTTGTTTCTTGACCTGAGGGTACAATTTTGGAGTAGTCCTCATTTGCCCTTTTCAGAGAAAATATTTGAAAAGTTGCATTGCCTCTTTCCTGAAAGCTTGTCTGATGAATACTCTCATTTTTATTAATATACCCAGGCAAATGACCATGTCCCCTAACAAAAAATGAGGACCAGGAAGAGTCGAAGGACTATTGATTTGCAGAAATGAAAGTTACACAACAGGAAGTTTAGCTTGCCATTTATTTTTAACATGAAAACATTCACTACAACAATTATCTGTTAATATAAATCTATATTATAGCTCCTGGAGGATAAATTTATGAAACAAATTACCACAGGCTTGCTAGTAGATAATAAATTGCAATGTAAATGGCCTGCTTTCAACCATTAATAGCATGGCAAACACACCTGCATTCAAATCTCAGCTCTGTGATTTCCAAACCCTGTGACATTCTGCATATTAATGCTGTGTGACTTGGAGCAAGTTACTTGACTGCTGTGTGTCTAAGTTTTCCCATCTGTAAAATGGGGTCAAAATAGTACCTATTGCATAGGATTGTTGTGAGGATTAAAATGATATTCTATGTAAGGTGCTTAGAACAGTGCCTGGTACATATTTAATGCTTAATAAGTGTTAGTGATTATGAAGGGGAACAAGCTCTTGGTATGGATTTGAGTTTTTAGATTTGATTTCTGAAAATTTCTGGAAACAGCTATCAGAAATAAATTCCTCTGCTGGTTGGTCCAGGTACCAAGTGAACTGCTGTGATAATTTTTAGGTTTTTATAGAAATGTATATTTGGGTTTACTAATACATTTATTTCAACAGAAGTAAAGGCATTAAAAACCCCTGTAATTTCAGAATTCTACCAAATATCAGTGACAGTCAACTCAGAAGTTCACAAAATAAAGAGTGGGTTCAAAGCCCACAGTGGAAAATCAGCCAAGTTCCAAGAAGCAGATTCTAAAAGTCTTGAGTATTTGGTCAGAGAAGGCAGACTCCCTTGCTTATTTCCAGAGCAGAGTGTTCTGTTCAGCTATTTTACTGTCCCTTTTCTGCTACAATCTACCACTTCAAACATAACTTACAGGGTCACCCTGTTACCAAAACCTATCAGTTCCAGAGTCCACATCCTGGAAGAGAATGTTCTCTTCTTGACATTGACAAAAATAACTTGATGAGGTTTTTCCTCTCTTTTAGAATGAAACGTAGTCAATCCTCACTTCTCTATAGATTGGTACTCTGAAAGTCCCACCATCTGGAATACTGCTCTAAACACAGAGTTATGCTTACTTTAATAAAAAATGACTAGAGAGAGGGACTGTGGGAAAATGGCAGAGTACAAAGCTCCAGGAATCAGTTCCTCCACCAAAACAACTGCTGAACTGGCAGGAACTATATGAATCAACTATTTTGAAAGTCTGGAGTCTAGTGAAGCACGGTGCAGCATCCAGGGAGGAGCAGGAGGAAGAGGCTGGTAAATTGCGGTAAATAACAGTGAGTTCCACCCTCCCTACAGTGGCTATGGTCCCCCATCCCCCAGTCTTGTGGCAGACAGAAGTGAGGACTGAAGCTTGGGCTCCTGGCCCAACTTGCTGGTACCAGGGTGGAACATAAAAACCTAGTTGTCACAGCCCAAGGGGCTTTTGTAGCTGAAGGACTAAAGAAAGCACCAGACACATTCTGAGGTGAGCTTTTATTTTGGGGCTTACCTATAGGGTGGGAAGTCAGTCACATCACCCTGAATTCAGGAGCTGCTCTGAATGGCTTCAGAGCTCAATGTGAAGATACTCTGCAAAAGCAGGGGATGCCAGGAAGCGTTTATAAGGGTTAGGGCAAAGACATTCCAATGTGTATGAGAGCATAAGTGCAGGAGTGGGGGTCTTGTGACATAGGGAAGGATTAATTGTCATCAACAGGGAAGAGGGGAGGATTATAGGTTATCTTGTAGATACTGTATCTCAGGGAGTTTCAGGGAGGAGGTAAGTTATAGATTACATTTAGTGCTGGAGGCCTGATCCTACAAAGAGAGTAGGTCAAACCTTAACTGACCTAGGTCATGCAAGCTGCTGTGTGCACAGTCTTCAAAGCACTTGGGGAAGGCCCTGGGCCCTGGGCTTCCACACTAGTCCTCCAAACTCCAAGGCTGTGTAGTCTGATTGATGACCACTGCTTTTTATTAGCTACTTCAGATGGCTGGGGGAAGCTTCTGGGGACAGCCATTGTTCCAATCCCCCATGGGCAAAAGTGGCAGAGAAATCTTAAAGATAGTAACTTTCCTCAAAACTACTGAAAACAGTTAAAGGGCTGCATTTAATGGGCAATTGGTGAATCAAGAAAAAAGCCATAGAAGCTCCTGGCACCCTTGTTGTCACCTTCCAGAGCCCCCTACAATGTGGGGAGCATATTGTGCTCCCATTGTGGGTTCCTGGCCCTGTTCCAGAGGAAGAAGAGTGGCCCCTGTGTCCATACTTGGGTGCATGTTTGTCAGTGCTAATATATCGGGTGGAAGTCTGAGAGATTGAGCCAGAAAACTTGTCTTGGGTTCACCCTATCAGAGTTTCTCCTGAGGGTAGAGAAGTGGTTGGCAGATACCTAGGACAGTGTGTGAGACATAATTAAGTCAAAGGGCCTGGGGCAAAGGACTACATGCATTAAGTAACACAAGGGAACATCAAGGAGGGGATGAAATTCTATTTCAAAGGGAGTAGGGGGGGGATTCAACTAGAACTCCTGTAAACTGTGAGCAGGGGGATTTCCTAAGGCCTCTAGCAAGCATAAGCCCAGGAAAAGAAGGAGGCTCCAGGACTCCACACAGATAAGACAGAGAGGACCCTGCACTTTGCATTTTCCATTTGCCTTTGGCTGATCTTCTTGATAAGATGGTTAAGCTCAGAGGCAGCCAATTTGAAAGCAGAGCCAATTTGTAAAGACACTGAAAGGTGCTTTCTGCAAAAAGACATTGCAAGATGCTTTTTGCATTGGTTTGTTTGTATTGATTAGCTCCTGGCATTCAAGAAAATATCTATCATATCAGTAGCTGGATACAAAATTAAGGTCAGGGACTAAATCCCAAAATTAGCACTTTAAAATACTAAAATGTACAGTGTTCAACAAGAGATTACAAAACAAAGAAACAGGAAAGGATGGCTCATTAAAGGAACACGATAATCCAGAAACCATCAACAAAGTGGACAAGACTTTAGACTTACTGGACAAAGACTTTTAAAAAATAGTCCTCAATGTTCTCAAGAAGATAAAGGAAAACAAGGAGAAAGAACTAAAGGATAGGAGGAAAACAATGAATGAAGGATATGAGAATCTCTTTGAGATTGTCACAAGGAACCAAACAGAAATACTGGATTTGAAGAACACAATAACTGAAATGAAAAATTCCCTACAGGATTTCAACAACAGGTTGGAGATGGCAGAGAAAGAATCATGATCTTGAAGACAGGACTACTGAAATGATTCAGGCTGAAGAGCATAAAGAATAAAGAATAAAAAAGAGTAAACAGAGTCTAAGAAACCTGTGGGACACCATCAAGTGTATCAATGTATGCATTATGGGAGTCCCAGAAGGAGAAGAAAGAAAGAATGTGGTAGAGGGAATATTCAAAGAAATAATGGTGAAAAACTTCCCAAATTTAATGAAAGACATGAATATACACTTTCAAGAAGCCTGATGAACCCTCAAAAGGAAAAACACAAAGAGACCCATGCCTAGACACATAGTAATCAAACTGTTGAATGCCAAGGACAAGGAGAGAGTTCTCAAAGCTGCAAGAGAAAAGGAATGAGTTATGTAGAAGGAAATCCCAATAAGATTAAGTGCTGATTTCTCACCAGAAACCATTCATGTAAGAAGATAATGGTGGAGGCAGGGCAAGATGGCGGACTGGTGAGCTGTATGTTTTACTTACTCCTCCAGGAAAGTAGGTAGAAAGCCAGGAACTGCGTGGACTGGACACCACAGAGCAATCTGACTTTGGGCATACTTCATACAACACTCATGAAAATGTGGAACTGCTGAGATCAGCGAAATCTGTAAGTTTTTGCGGCCAGGGGACCCGCGCCCCTCCCTGCCAGGCTCAGTCCCGTGGGAGGAGGGGCCGTCAGCTCCGGGAAGGAGAAGGGAGAACTGCAGTGGCAGCCCTTATCGGAAACTCATTCTACTGATCCAAACTCCAACCATAGATAGACTGAGACCAGACACCAGAGAATCTGAGAGCAGCCACCCCAGCAGAGAGGAGACAGACATAGAAAAAAACAGCACGAAAAACTCCAAAATAAAAGCGGAGGATTTTTGGAGTTCTGGTGAACATAGAAAGGGGAAGGGCAGAGCTCAGGCCCTCAGGCCCATATGCAAATCCCGAAGAAAAGCTGATCTCTCTGTCCTGTGGACCTTTCCTTAATGGCCCTAATTGCTTTGTCTCTTAGCATTTCAATAACCCATTAGATCTGTGAGGAGGGCCCTTTTTTTTTTTTTTTTTTTTTAATCCTTTTTTCTTTTTCTAAAACAATTACTCTGAGAAGCCCAATACAGAAAGCTTCAAAGACTTGCAATTTGGGCAGGTCAAGACAAGAGCAGAACTAAGAGAGCTCTGAGACAAAAGGCAATAATCCAGTG
Organism: Choloepus didactylus; assembly: GCF_015220235.1. NCBI lineage: Eukaryota > Metazoa > Chordata > Mammalia > Pilosa > Megalonychidae > Choloepus > Choloepus didactylus. The sequence continues at coordinate 29,613,217 of NC_051334.1, read as the reverse complement.
GCTGAGAAAATTCACTAAATACCACAACTTCCCAAGAAAAGGGGGGTGTCCACTCACAGCCATCATCCTGGTGGACAGGAAACACTCCTGCCCATCGCCAGCCCCATAGCCCAGAGCTACCCCAGACAACCCAGTGTGACGGAAGTGCTTCAAATAACAGGCACACTCCACAAAACTGGGCGTGGACACTAGCCTTCCCTGCAACCTCAGCTGATTGTCCCAGAGTTGGGAACGTGGAGGAGTGTGAATTAACAAAGCCCCATTCAGCCATCATTTCAGCAGACTGGGAACCTCCCTACACAGCCCAGCAGCCCAGAACTGCCCTGGGGGGACGGCACTCACCTGTGACATAGCACAGTCATCCCTCAACAGAGGACCAGGGGGTGCATGGCCTGGAATAGGGACCCACTTGCAAGTCTCAGGAGCCATACACCAATACCAAGGACTTATGGGTCAGTGGCAGAGACAAACTGTGGCAGGACTGAACTGAAGGATTAGACTATTGCAGCAGCTTTAAAACTCCAGGATCACGAGGGAGATTTGATTGTTAGAGCCACCCCCCCTCCCTGACTGCCCAGAAACACGCCCCATATACAGGGCGGGCAACACCAACTACACACGCAAGCTTGGTACACCAATTGGACCCCACAAGACTCACTCCCCCACTCACCACAAAGGCAAAGCAGGGGAGAACTGGCTTGTGGAGAACAGGTGGTTTGTGGACGCCACCTGCTGGTTAGTTAGAGAAAATGTACTCCATGAAGCTGTAGATCTGATAAATTAGAGATAAGGACTTCAATTGGTCTACACATCCTAAAAGAACCCTATCAAGTTCAGCAAATGCCAAGAGGCCAAAAACAACCGAAAATTCTAAAGCATATGTAAAAAACAGACGATATGGATAACCCAAGCCCAAGCACCCAAATCAAAAGACCAGAAGAGACACAGCACCTAGAGCAGCTACTCAAAGAACTAAAGATGAACAATGAGACCATAGTACAGAATACAAAGAATATCAAGAAGACCCTAGAAGAGCATAAAGAAGACATTGCAAGACTAAATAAAAAAATAGATGATCTTATGGAAATTAAAGAAACTGTTGACCAAATTAAAAAGATTCTGGACACTCATAGTACAAGACTAGAGGAAGTTGAACAACGAATCAGTGACCTGGAAGATGACAGAATGGAAAATGAAAGCATAAAAGAAAGAATGGGGAAAAAAATTGAAAAAATCGAAACGGACCTCAGGGATATGATAGATAATATAAAACGTCCTAATATAAGACTCATTGGTGTTCCAGAAGGGGAAGAAAAGGGTAAAGATCTAGGAAGAGTATTCAAAGAAATTGTTGGGGAAAACTTCCCAAATCTTCTAAACAACATAAATACACAAATCATAAATGCTCAGCGAACTCCAAATAGAATAAATCCAAATAAACCCACTCCGAGACATAGTCTGATCACACTGTCAAACACGGAAGAGAAGGAGCAAGTTCTGAAAGCAGCAAGAGAAAAGCAATTCACCACATACAAAGGAAACAGCATAAGACTAAGTAGTGACTACTCAGCAGCCACCATGGAGGCCAGAAGGCAGTGGCACGATATATTTAAAATTCTGAGTGAGAAAAATTTCCAGCCAAGAATACTTTATCCAGCAAAGCTCTCCTTCAAATTTGAAGGAGAGCTTTAAATTTTTCACAGACAAACAAATGCTGAGAGAATTTGCTAACAAGAGACCTGCCCTACTGGAGATACTAAAGGGAGCCCTACAGACAGAGAAACAAAGAAAGGACAGAGAGACTTGGAGAAAGGTTCAGTACTAAAGAGATTCGGTATGGGTACAATAAAGGATATTAATAGAGAGAGGGGAAAAATATATATGACAAACATAAACCAAAGGATAAGATGGCTGATTCAAGAAATGCCTTCACGGTTATAATGTTGAATGTAAATGGATTAAACTCCCCAATTAAAAGATATAGATTCGCAGAATGGATCAAAAAAAAATGAACCGTCAATATGTTGCATACAAGAGACTCATCTTAGACACAGGGACACAAAGAAATTGAAAGTGAAAGGATGGAAAAAAATATTTCATGCAAACTACACCCAAAAGAAAGCAGGTGTAGCAATATTAATCTCAGATAAAATAGACTTTAAATGCAGGGATGTTTTGAGAGACAAAGAAGGCCACTACATACTAATAAAAGGGGCAATTCAACAAGAAGAAATAACAATTATAAATGTCTATGCACCCAATCAAGGTGCCACAAAATACATGAGAGAAACACTGGCAAAACTAAAGGAAGCAATTGATGTTTCCACAATAATTGTGGGAGACTTCAACACATCACTCTCTCCTATAGATAGATCAACCAGACAGAGGACCAATAAGGAAATTGAAAACCTAAACAATCTGATAAATGAATTAGATTTAACAGACATATACAGAACATTACATCCCAAATCACCAGGATACACATACTTTTCTAGTGCTCATGGAACTTTCTCCAGAATAGATCATATGCTGGGACATAAAACAAGCCTCAGTAAATTTAAAAAGATTGAAATTATTCAAAGCACATTCTTTGACCACAGTGGAATACAATTAGAAGTCAATAACCATCAGAGACTTAGACAATTCACAAATACCTGGAGGTTAAACAACACACTCCTAAACAATCAGTGGGTTAAAGAAGAAATAGCAAGAGAAATTGCTAAATATATAGAGACGAATGAAAATGAGAACACAACATACCAAAACCTATGGGATGCAGCAAAAGCAGTGCTGAGGGGGAAATTTATAGCACTAAACGCATATATTAAAAAGGAAGAAAGAGCCAAAATCAAAGAACTAATGGATCAACTGAAGAAGCTAGAAAATGAACAGCAAACCAATCCTAAACCAAGTAGAAGAAAAGAAATAACAAGGATTAAAGCAGAAATAAATGACATAGAGAACAAAAAAACCATAGAGAGGATAAATATCACCAAAAGTTGGTTCTTTGAGAAGATCAACAAGATTGACAAGCCCCTAGCTAGACTGACAAAATCAAAAAGAGAGAAGACCCATATAAACAAAATAATGAATGAAAAAGGTGACATAACTGCAGATCCTGAAGAAATTAAAAAAATTATAAGAGGATACTATGGAATTGGGGTAGCTGGTGGTGGATGCCTGGAACTGTCAGGCTACAGCCCAGAACCCATGAATCTCGAAGACAGTTGTATAAAAATGTAGCTTATGAGGGGTGACAATGGGATTGGGAAAGCCATAAGGACCAAACACCACTTTGTCTAGTTTATGGATGGATGTGTAGAAAAGTAGGGGAGGGAAACAGACAGACAAAGGTACCCAGTGTTCTTTTTTACTTCAATTGCTCTTTTTCACTCTAATTATTATTCTTGTTATTTTTGTGTGTGTGCTAATGAAGGTGTCAGGGATTGATTTAGGTGATGAATGTACAACTATGTAATGGTACTGTAAACAATCGAAAGTACAATTTGTTTTGTATGACTGCGTGGTGTGTGAATATATCTCAATAAAATGATGATTTAAAAAAAAAAAAAAAAAAAAAAAAAGCTAAGGTCACGTTCTTGGTCCTGAGCATCAGGAGACGATGTAGCTTAGTGGGGAAGAGCTTGGCTCTCACACAGACCCAGGTTCAGGTTGATGTTTTGCCTCTTAGCAGTCTGATTTTGGAGACGTTATTTATCCTTTCACAGACTCCGTTTTCTCATCTATAAAATAGGATTAATAATACTGTGTATTTCATGTGGCTTTGTGAGGATTAAATGAGATGGTCCGTGTCAAGCTCTCAGTGTAATGCCTGACACTGAGCACTCAGTAAATATTGGCCATTTTAAAATTTCATGACTGTCCATGTGGCTTCTTTCAGCCAGATCACAGGGAAAAGTTTATTTGATACTGATATTGAGGGGAATTTGATTTGACATTTAGTGAGTGCCTATTATGTTCAGTAAGGGTATTAAATCCCGAAGAGTTAGGACCATGAAGAAGGCCTAGTGCCTGCTCCCCATAAGCTTGCTGGCTGCTGGAGGAAGCATAGACTTGTACCCAGTTAACTCATATGAGGTAGGCTGTTACAGCAGAGGTCTAAACAAATCACTAAGGGAGGCTGCTTAAGATAGGGAGAAAATCCCAATTCAAACAGAGAAGCTAAAAAAGAAATGATAAGACAAGGTGATTGAAGATATTAAGGAATTAGAAATTTTTAGCTGTGATAATGGTATTAGAAATTTTTAGGGATGATAATTGTATTCATATATACATATATAAGCCATTATATTTTAGAGAAACCCAATTAAATATTTACAGATGAATTGAAATCATGTCTGGTCGGGGTAGAGATGAAGCAAGATTGACCATGTATTGCTAGCTGTTGAAGCTAGGTGATAGAACTTTGTGTTCATTTTCATCATCTCTACTTTCGTATATATTTTAAATGTTCCAGAATAAAAAGTTTCTTAAAAGAGAAAGGTCATTTCAGTGGCTGAGAGATTTCAAGTGGAGTCGAGAGGTCACTCTGGTGGACATTCTTATGCACTATATAGATAACACCTCTTAGGTTTTAATGTATTGGAATAGCTAGAAGTAAATACCTGAAACTACCAAACTCCAACCCAGTAGTCTGGACTCCTGAAGATGATTGTATAATAATGTAGATTACAAGGGGTGACAGTGTGATTGTGAAAACCTTGTGGATCGCACTCCCTTTGTCTAGTGTGTGGATGGATGGGTAGAAAAGTGGGGACAAAAACTAAATGACAAATAGGGTGGGATGGGGGGGATGGTTTGGGTGTCCTTTTTTTTTACTTTTATTTTTTATTCTTATTCTGATTCTTTCTGATGTAAGGAAAATGTTCAGAAATAGATTGTGATGAATGCATAACTATATGATCATACTATGAACAGTTGATTGTATACCATGGATGATTGTATGGTATGTGAATATATTTCAATAAAACCGAATTTAAAAAAAAAAAAAAAAAAAAAAAAAAAAAAAAAAAGAGGATACTATGAACAACTGTATGCCAACGAACTGGATAATGTAGAGGAAATGGCCAATTTCCTGGAAAAACATGAACAACCTAGACTGACCAGAGAAGAAATAGAAGACCTCAATCAACCCATCACAAGCAAAGAGATCCAATCAGTCATCAAAAATGTTCCCACAAATAAATGCCCAGGGCCAGATGGCTTCACAGGGGAATTCTACCAAACTTTCCAGAAAGAACTGACACCAATCTTACTCAAACTCTTTCAAACCATTGAAGAAAATGGAATACTACCTAACTCATTTTATGAAGCTAACATCAATCTAATACCAAAACCAGGCAAAGATGCTACAAAAAAGGAAAACTACCGGCCAATCTCCCTAATGAATATAGATGCAAAAATCCTCAACAAAATACTTGCAAATCGAATCCAAAGACACATTAAAAAAATCATACACCATGACCAAGTGGGGTTCATTCCAGGCATGCAAGGATGGTTCAACATAAGAAAATCAATCAATGTATTACAACACATTAACAAGTCAAAAGGGAAAAATCAAATGATCATCTCAATAGATGCTGAAAAAGCATTTGACAAAATCCAACGTCCGTTTTTGATAAAAACACTTCAAAAGGTAGGAATTGAAGGAAACTTCCTCAATATGATAAAAAGCATATATGAAAAACACACAGCCAGCATAGTACTCAATGGTGAGAGACTGAAAGCCTTCCCTCTAAGATCAGGAACAAGACAAGGATGTCCGCTGTCACCACTGTTATTCAACATTGTGCTGGAAGTGCTAGCCAGGGCAATCCGGCAAGACAAAGAAATAAAAGGCATCCAAATTGGAAAAGAAGAAGTACAACTGTCATTGTTTGCAGATGATATGATCTTATACCTGGAAAACCCTGAGAAATCGATGATACAGCTACTAGAGCTAATAAACAAATTTAGCAAAGTAGCAGGATACAAGATTAATGCGCATAAGTCAGTAATGTTTCTATATGCTAGAAATGAACAAACTGAAGAGACACTCAAGAAAAAGATACCATTTTCAATAGCAACTAAAAAAATCAAGTACCTAGGAATAAACTTAACCAAAGATGTAAAAGACCTATACAAAGAAAACTACGTAACTCTACTAAAAGAAATAGAAGGGGACCTTAAAAGATGGAAAAATATTCCATGTTCATGGATAGGAAGGCTAAATGTCATTAAGATGTCAATTCTACCCAAACTCATCTACAGATTCAATGCAATCCCAATCAAAATTCCAACAACCTACTTTGCAGACTTGGAAAAGCTAGTTATCAAATTTATTTGGAAAGGGAAGATGCCTCGAATTGCTAAAGACACTCTAAAAAAGAAAAACGAAGTGGGAGGACTTACACTCCCTGACTTTGAAGCTTATTATAAAGCCACAGTTGTCAAAACAGCATGGTACTGGCACAAAGATAGACATATAGATCAATGGAATCGAATTGAGAATTCAGAGATATACCCTCAGATCTATGGTCGACTGATCTTTGATAAGGCCCCCAAAGTCACTGAACTGAGTCATAATGGTCTATTCAACAAATGGGGCTGGGAGAGTTGGATATCCATATCCAAAAGAATGAAAGAGGACCCTTACCTCACACCCTACACAAAAATTAACTCAAAATGGACCAAAGATCTCAATATAAAAGTAAGTACCATAAAACTCCTAGAAGATAATGTAGGAAAACATCTTCAAGACCTTGTGTTAGGCGGCCACTTCCTAGACTTTACACCCAAAGCACAAGCAACAAAAGAAAAAATAGATAAATGGGAACTCCTCAAGCTTAGAAGTTTCTGCACCTCAAAGGAATTTCTCAAAAAGGTAAAGAGGCAGCCAACTCAATGGGAAAAAATTTTTGGAAACCATGTATCTGACAAAAGACTGATATCTTGCATATATAAAGAAATCCTACAACTCAATGACAATAGTGCAGACAGCCCAATTATAAAATGGGCAAAAGATATGAAAAGACAGTTCTCTGAAGAGGAAATACAAATGGCCAAGAAACACATGAAAAAATGTTCAGCTTCACTAGCTATTAGAGAGATGCAAATTAAGACCACAATGAGATACCATCTAACACCTATTAGAGTGGCTGCCATTAAACAAACAGGAAACTACAAATGCTGGAGGGGATGTGGAGAAATTGGAACTCTTATTCATTGTTGGTGGGCCTGTATAATGGTTCAGCCACTCTGGAAGTCAGTCTGGCAGTTCCTTACAAAACTAGAAATAAAGTTACCATTCGATCCAGCGATTGCACTTCTCGGTATATACCCGGAAGATCGGAAAGCAGTGACACGAACAGATATCTGCACGCCAATGTTCATAGCAGCATTATTCACAATTGCCAAGAGATGGAAACAACCCAAATGTCCTTCAACAGATGAGTGGATAAATAAAATGTGGTATATACACACGATGGAATACTGCACGGCAGTAAGAAGGAACGACCTCGTGAAACATATGACAACATGGATCAACCTTGAAGACATAATGCTGAGCGAAATAAGCCAGGCACAAAAAGAGAAATATTATATGCTACCACTAATGTGAACTTTGAAAAATGTAAAACGAATGGTTTATAATGTAGAATGTAGGGGAACTAGCAATAGAGAGCAATTAAGGAAGGGGGAACAGTAATCCAAGAAGAACAGATATGCTATTTAACGTTCTGGGGATGCCCAGGAATGACTATGGTCTGTTAATTTCTGATGGATATAGTAGGAACAAGTTCACAGAAATGTTGCTATATTATGTAACTTTCTTGGGGTAAAGTAGGAACACGTTGGAATTAAAGCAGTTATCTTAGGTTAGTTGTCTTTTTCTTACTCCCTTGTTATGGTCTCTTTGAAATGTTCTTTTATTGTATGTTTTTCTTTTTTGTTTTTTTGTTTTTTTTTTTTTAATTTTTTTTCCATACAGTTGATTTAAAAAGGAAGAAAAGGTTAAAAAAAAAAGGAAAAAAATATGTAGTGCCCCCTTGAGGAGCCTGTGGAGAATGCAGGGTTATTGGCCTACCCCACCTCAATGGTTGCTAACATGACCACAGACATAGGGAACTGGTGGTTTGATGGGTTGAGCCCTCTACCGTAGGTTTTACCCTTGGGAAGACGGTTGCTGCAAAGGAGAGGCTAGGCCTCCCTATACTTGTGCCTAAGAGCCTCCTCCCGAATGCCTCTTTGTTGCTCAGATGTGGCCCTCTCTCTCTAGCTAAGCCAACTTGAAAGGTGAAATCACTGCCCTGCCCCCCTACGTGGGATCAGACACCCAGGGGAGTGAATCTCCCTGGCAACGTTGAATATGACTCCCGGGGAGGAATGTATACCTGGCATCGTGGGACGGAGAACATCTTCTTGACCATAAGGGGGATGTGAAAGGAAATGAAATAAGCTTCAGTAGCAGAGAAATTCCAAAAGGAGCCGAGAGGTCACTCTGGTGGGCACTCTTACGCACAATTTAGACAACCCTTTTTAGGTTCTAAAGAATTGGGGTAGCTGGTGGTAGATACCTGAAACTATCAAAGTACAACCCAGAACCCATGAATCTCGAAGACAATTGTATAAAAATGTAGCTTATGAGGGGTGACAATGGGATTGGGAAAACCATAAGGACCACACTCCCCTTTGTCTAGTTTATGGATGGATGAGTAGAAAAATAGGGGAAGGAAACAAACAAACAAACAGACAAAGGTACCCAGTGTTCTTTTTTACTTTACTTATTCTTTTTCACTTTAATTATTATTCTTATTATTTTTGTGTGTGTGCTAATGAAGGTGTCAGGGATTGATTTAGGTGATGAATGTACAACTATGTAATGGTACTGTGAACAATCGAATGTACGATTTGTTTTGTATGACTGCATGGTATGTGAATATATCTCAATAAAATGAAGATAAAAAAAAAAGAAGATAATGATATGAAATAATTAAAATGCTGAAAGAAAACAATTGCCAACCAAGGATTTTGTATCTGGCAAGACTTTCTTTCAAAAATGAGGAAGAAATAAAGACCTCTGGTAAAGGTAACCATCTGGGTGATTATTAATGCCTATTATTGTATTGTCATTTTTGGTATGCAACTGCAGATCTTAATTCCTACAGGTGGTTAAAATTCAAATGCATAATACATAATGGTAAATCTATGGTTTTGTACATACAATGTACAAAGATATAATTTGTAACAAGTACAAAAATAGGTGAGGGACAATGGGGTATAGAACAGTATATATTGTTATTCAAGTTAGGTTGGTATCAAATCCAATATGATTGTTAGAGATTTAGGATGTTAAATTTTAAACACATGGTGACCCCAAAGAAAATATATGCAAAATAAATTCAGAAAGAAATAAGAAAAGACAGAAAATGGTACAGTACATAAAATCAAATAAACATGAAAGTATGCATTAATGAAAAAATAGAGGGTCAGAAAAGGTATAAGATTTAGAAAGATACAGAAAAATGCAGAAGAAAATCCTGCATTAGCAGTAGTTACTTTAAATGTAAATGTATTGAGCCCTCCAGTCAAAAGGCAGAGATCGGCAGAATGGATAAAAAAGCAGGACCCAACTATGTGCTGTCTGCAAGAGACTCACCTTAAATTCAAGGACATAAGTAGATTGAAAGTGAAAGTACGGAAATAAAATATATCATGCAAGTAGTGACCAAAGAGAGTTAGGGTAGTTATACTAATATCAGATAACATACACTTTAAGTCAAAAACTGTTACAAAGGGGGAAGAGAAGTGAAACAAAATAAAGTTTCAGTGGCTGAGAGATTTCAAATGGAGTTGAGAGGTCATTCTGGAGGTTATTCTTATGTGTTATATAGATATCTCTTTTTAGTTTTTAGTGTATTGGAATAGCTAGAAGGAAATACCTGAAATGGTTGAACTGCAACCCAGTAGCCTTGATTCTTGAAGAGGAGTGTATAACTATATAGCGTAATGATGTGACCATGTGATTGTGAAAACCTTGTGGCTCCCACTCCCTTTATCTAGTGTATGGACAGATGAGTAGAAAAATGGGGATAAAAAGTAAATGAATAATGGGGGAGGATGGGGGCATGAGATGTTTTGGGTGTTCTTTTCTACTTTTATTTTTATTTTTATTCTTATTTTTTTGGGAGTAATGAAAATGTTCCAAAATTTATTGGGGTGATGAATGTACAACTATATGATGGTACTGTGAACAACTGTACACTGTGGATGATTGTATGGTATGTGAATATATTTCAATAAAATTGAATGAAAATACTGTTACAGGGACAAAGAAGGTCATTATATACTTATAAAGGGGTCGATTCAACAAGAAGATGAAATAATTATAAATATATGTATCTAACAGCGGAACCTCAAAATATATGAAGCAAATATTGATAGATTTGAAACAAGAAATAGATGGTTCTACATTAATAATAGGAGACTTCAATACACCACTTTCAATAATGGATAAAACATCTTGACAGAAGATCAATAAGAAAATAAAAGACTTAAACAATACTCTAAGCCAACTAGACTTAACAGATTAAGCAAACAGCAGCAGAATACACTCCAGAAGAAACAGAAGATCCAATAAACCGATAACTAGTAAAGTGATAGCATCAGTAATCAGAAACCTCCCAACAAAAGAAAAGTCCAGGACCAGATGGCTTCACAGGTGAGTTTTACTAAACATTCCAAGAAGAATAAGTAACAGTCCTGCTTAAACTCTTCTAATAAATTGATGAGGAGGGAACACTACCTAACTCATTCTATGAGGCCAACATCACCCTCATACCAAAGCCAGGCAAAGATACAAACAAGGAAAGAAAATTACAGAAGATGGAGAAATTCTCGGCAAAATACTAGCAAGCCTAATTCAACAGTACATTCAAAGGATTATACACCATGATCAAGTGGGATTTATCCCACGTATGAAAATGTGGTTCAACATAAGAAAATCAAGTAATGTAATATACCACATTAACAGAATGAAGGAAAAAAAAAACACATGATCACCTCAATTGTTGCAGAAGAGGCATTTGACAAAATCCAAGGACTCCTTCTTGATAAACACACTTAGAAAACTAGGAATAGAAGGAAACTTCCTCCACATGGTAAATAGCATATATGAAAAACCAACAGCTAACATCATACTCAATGGGGAAAGATGGAAAGGTTTCCCTCTAAGGTCAGGAACAAGACAAGGATGCCCACTGTCGCTACTGTTTTCAACATTGTACTGGAAGTTCTTGCTAGGGCAATTTGGCAAGAGGAAGAAATTAAAGACATCCAAATTGGAAAGGAAGAAGTGAAACTCCCTATATGAAGATGAGATGACCCTATATACAGGAAGTCCTGAAAAGTGCACAACAAAGCTTCTAGGACTAATAAACAAATTAGGCAAAGTAGCAGTGTAAAAACATTAAAAAATCAGTTGTGTTTCTATACACAAGCAATGAACAATCTGAAATGGAAATTGAGAAAACAATTCCATTTACAATAGCAGCTGAAAGAATCAATTAGTAATAAATCTATCCAAGGATGTGAAGGTCTTATACTCAGAAAACTGCAAAACATTCCTAAAAGAAATCAAAGAAGACCTAAATAAATGGAAGGACATTCTGTATTCATGTATCAGAAGACTAAATATTATTAAGCTGTCAATCCTACCCAAAGCAATTTACAGATTCAATGCAAACCCAATCAAAATTCCAACAGCCTCCTTTATAGAAATGGAAAAGCCAACCATCAAATTTATAGGGAAGGTGTGCTGGTTTGAAACTGTTATGGACCCCAGAAGAGCCATGATCTTTTAATTCAATCTTTTGGGGTGGGACCATTTGATTGAATATTTCCATGTGACCCTGCCCAGTCAGGATGGGTCTTAATTAGATCACTGGAATCCTGTAAGAGAGCTTGCAGAGAGAAGGAGCTCAGAGAAGCTGAGAGAGACATTTTGGAAAGAAGCTAAGATACATAATTCAGAGTTTGCCCCTGGAGAAGCTAAGAGCCAACACCGACCCAGACACTTGGAGACACTAGTAGATGCAAACAGAAAGACATTTGGAGATGCTAAGCTAAGAGATGAAGCCCAGAGTTTGCCCTAGAGAATCTGAGAGATGAATCCCAGATGCTTAGAGGAAACACCCCAGGAGAACCAAACAGAAAGCTGAGAGAAGCTAAAACAGACAGAAACCCAGAGACATTTTGGAGAAAGCCATTTTGAAACCAGAACCTGGGAGCAAAGGACTAGCAGATGCCAGCCATGTGCCTTCTCAACTGACAAGAGGTGTTCCAGATGCCATCAGCCTTTCTTTAATGAATGTATCCTCTTGTTGATGCCTTAGTTTGGATGCTTATGGCCTTAGAACTGTAAATTTGTAGACTAATAAATCCCCTTTATAAAAGCCAATCCATTTCTGGTATTTTGCGTAAAGGCAGCTTTAGCAAATGAGGACAGAAGGGTAAGGAGTCCTGAAAAGCCAAAACTATCTTGAAAAAGAATGAAGTTGGAGGACTCACTTCCTGATCTTAAAACTTATTATGAAAACACAGTTATCAAAAAAGCACAGTACTCACACAAGTAAGTACATATAAACCAATAGAATTGAATTGAGAATTCAGAAATCCACCCTCACATTTACGGCCAAATGATTTTTGACAAGTATGCCAAGTCCACTCAATTAGGAAAGAATAGTCTCTTGACAAATGGTGCTGGGGAAACTGGACCTCCACTTGCGAAAAAAAGGTGGACCCCTACTTCACACCATATGCAAAAATCAACTCAAAATGGATCAAAGACCTAAATATAAGAATCAGAACTATAAAACTCCAAGAAGATAACATAAGGAATCATCTTTAGGATCTTGCGTTGTGCAATGGTTTCTTAGACTTTACACCCAAAACATAAGCAACAACAAAAAAATAGATAAATGTGACCTCGTCCAAATTGAAAACTTTTGTGCGCCAAAGGACTTTATCATAAAAGTAAAAGACATCTTACACAATGGGATAGAATATTTGAAATTACATATCTGATAAGGGTTTAATATCTTCAATATATAAAGAAATCCTACAACTCAACAACAAAAAAGAAAAACATCTCAGTTAAAAAGAGGTCTGAAACTTGTTACTGCAAAAGAGAGGCTAAGCCTACTTATAATTATGCCTAAGAGTCTCCCTGAGTGCCTCTTTGTTGCTCAGATGTGGCCCTCTCTCTCTAACTAAGCCAACTCAGCAGGTGAAATCACTGCCCTCCCCCCATGCGGGATATGACTCCCAGGAATGTAAATCTCCCTGGCAACGCGGGATGTGACTCCCAGGGATGAGTCTGGACTCAGCATCATGGGATTGAGAAAGTCTTCTTGACAAAAGGGGGGAAGTGAAATGAAACAAAATAGTTTCAGTGGCTGAGAGATTTCAAATGGAGTTGAGAGGTCATTCTGGAAGTTATTCTTATGTGCTATATAGCTATCCCTTTGTCATTTTTAGTGTATTGGAGTAACTAGAAGGAAAGACCTGAAACTGTCGAATTGTAACCCTGTAGGCTTGATTCTTGAAGACAATTGTATAACTATGTATCTTACATAGTGTGACTATGTGATTGTGAAAACCCTATGGCTCACACTCCCTTTATCCAGTGTATGGACAGATGAGTAGAAAAATGGGGACAAAAATTAATTGAAAAATAGGGTGGGATTGGGGGGGTGGGATGTTCTTTTTTACTTTTATTTTTATGCTTATTTTTATTTATTTTTGGAGTAAAGAAAGTGTTCACAAATTGATTGTGGTGATGTAGCACAACTATACGATGGTACTGTGAACAATTGATTGTACACTGTGGATGATTGTATGGTATATGAATATATCTCAAGAAAACTGAATTTAACAAAAAGAGGGCAAGAGACTTGAATAGACATTTCTCCAAAGAAGATTTGTAAATAGCCAAAAAGCCATTGATAAGATGCTGTACATCATTAGCCATTAGGAAAATGAAAATCAAAACTACAATGAGATCCCATTTCATACGCACTAGAATGGCTACTATTTAAAAAATGGAAAATCACAAGTGTTGCAGAGGATGTGGAGAAATAGGAACACTCATTCATTGTTGTTGGCAATGTAAAATGGTAAAGCCACTGTGTAAGACAGTTTGGAGGTTCTTCAGAAAGTTAAGTATAGGATTACCATATTACCCAGCAATCCCACCTCAAGGCATGTACCCAAAAGAATTGGAAGCAGGGAATCAAACAGACTTTGCACAACAAAGTTCATAGTGACATTATTCACAGTTGCCAAAAGATGGAAGCAACCTAGTTTCCATCAACAGATGAATGGATTAACAAAATGTGGTATATACATATAATGGAATATAATTCAGTTGTAAAAATGAATGAAGTCCTGATACATGCAACAACATGGATGAACCTTTGTTCTAGTTTGCTAATGCTGCAGAATGCAAAACACCAGAGATGGATAGGCTTTTATAAAACGGGGGTTTATTTCGCTACACAGTTACAGTCTTAAGGCCACAAAGCGTCCAAGGCAACACATCAGCAACCGGGCACCTTCACCGGAGGATGGCCAACGGCGTCCGGAAAACCTCTGTTAGCTGGGAAGGCAGCTGGCGTCTGCTCCAAAGCTCCGGCCTCAAAACGGCTTTCTCCCAGGACGTTCCTCCCTAACAAGCTTGCTCCTCTTCAAAACATCACTCCCAGCTGCACTCAGTTCCCGCTCTCTGAGTCAGCTCATTTATATGGCTCCACTGATCAAGGCCCACCCTGAATGGGCGGGGCCAGGCCTCCATGGGAACATCCCATCAAAATTATCACCCACAGCTGGGTGGGGCACATTCCAAGCAAATCTAACCAGCACGGAAACTTCTGCCCCACACAAGACTACAAAGATAATGGCATTTGGGGGACACAATACATTCAAACCGGCACAACCTTGAAGACAGCATGTTGAGTAAAATAAGCCAGACAGAAAAGGACAAATATTGTATGATCTCACTGATATGAAATGATTAGAATAAGCAAATTCATATAGTCAGAAACTAGAATATAGTTTACCAGGGGACAGGGTAGTGTTAGGGAATGGGGAGTTAATGCTTAAATTATACAGAGTTTCTATTTAGGTTGATGGAAAAGTTTTGGTAAGGGATGTTGTTGATGGTAGCACAACACTGTGAACGTAATTAATGGCAATGAATTATAAATTTGAATGTGGGCAGAGGGGGGAAATTTTAGGTTATATATGCATTACAAGAATAAAAATAAAAAAAACAAAAAGCATAGGACTGTAGAACAGAAACAGTGAACCCTAATGTAAACAATGGACTATAGTTAATAGCACAGTTATAAAAATGTGTTTTCATGAATTATAACAAATGTACCACACTAATGCGGTGTTAATAATAGGGTGGTATATGGAAACTCTGTGTTTCATGCTTGATTGTTCTATAAGCCTAAAACCTTAATTTTAAAAAATAGCTAGCTACCATTCACTGTACATTTAAAAATAAAATGTTTACATCATTCTCATAAAGAAATATATTCTGTGGACTATAAATATCATAGTTATTTGATACCAATTAAAAAATAATTGAGCAAGCTCTTTTTTTTAACTATAGGAAGTTTACCATGTTTTCTTTTCTGCCTGAAACTGAATTTTTATTCCATTTCCAATTTTTGTTATATTTCTCCTTTATAAAAATGTGGATATAAATAGAAATTAATTTTTTAAAATCCCCATGACATTACACTTTAGGTGTAAAAAACTTCTTCTGTTATTGATTATCTGTGCAATTATTAGGACCCAATTAACCAAAACACTAGAAATATATTATACAATTTGATAATTATTAAACATAAAAAGTAAATTTTGTTGAAATTGCATCTCTTAATAAATGGTTAAGGATTTTTTTCTAATTCATTTTTATATCTGGAGAAATACTAACTAATCCTATAAAGAGATATAGTTCATCATCAAGTCTATTCTCATTGTTTGCTTTTTTAGATGTAAGTGCTGATATTCTTCATATAAATATGTAGATGGGATAGAAGGAGTTTTGTTGCAAGTATAACACTCAATTCTTTTAACGTCCAAATTATATGCCAAATTTCAGTTATATATCACTAAAAATAAATTTTTATGATCTATTAGCTGACAACTCAATTAGGTACTCCTTCTATTTTGTTCAAAGCTAAAAACTGAAAACTGCCTGTCTTGCTAAATGATTTGTTACCTAGTCATTAGGCTCATTTACTTTCTCAAGAGCAATACCAATATTTCTAATTGTTCTTCTTTTGGCACCCCCAAAGGTTTTAATGCTCTGGGGAAATGCTGTATAGTAATATTTAGGGTGGGAGAGAGAGAAAGTGACAGAAGTGTAATTTTGAAAAAGGGGTCAGTATGATCAATTTTAGATAACAGTATGTATGGAAACTGAGGATCTGGGAATTGATTATCTTGAAATTCTCAGTGCCCATATACCCCTTGGGAAGCCTTTGTGTATTCTCTTTGTAACCCCAAACCAGTTTGATGACTGTTGCACAGACAAAAGAGCAGTGACAAAGCCATGTAATAAATTCTTAATTTTTTTTACTACCCTTATAATTGAATTCATGTTTATTGTAGGGAAATCAGAAAAGATAGAGGTATGCAGAGTAAAAAGTAAAAACATCCCTTCACCTCTCCTCAACCCTAATTCCCAGAGAAAATCACTTTTTAACAATTCGCTATTAACCTCTCAGACTTTTTGGGGTCATTTTCCTATATTTTTATCTAACATTGGAAATCTTGTGCTGGTACTGCTCAGTAACCCCTAAAAGTAAGTATGAAGTTTTCCCTTCTATTCTGCCATGCCCCTGAACCAGTCTATCGACCCAGAAACAGACCTTGAGACTAGGATTCATGTGCAAGTGATTTATTAAGGAACTGTTCCAGGGGAAACTGATAAGGTAGTGAGGGAAGGAGGACAGGGAAGGGTAAGAAACTAAACATAAATTACGACTTTTTTTTTTTGTAAACTGTGTATCTTGGAGCTATTTTCATCCCGGTACGTGTATTTCTGTCTTAGTCTTTTAAATAATTACACAGTGTTCCAGTATTCCATGATATAGATGTGCCATAATTTAATTTAATCTTTACCCTATTGATGTTCCTAAATAGGTAGATTCCAGATTTTCACTTTTGAAAACAATTCACTAAACCTCCATATTTCTTTAGGCATAAACATGATCATTTTGTAGGAAATATTGTAAGGAATTGAACTTGCTTGGTCCAGTTTTGATAACTGCTTCCAAATTGTCCTTTAAAATGTCTGTCACAGCGTCACTCCACCAACAAATGTAAAAGGCCCTTTTCCCCCATACCTTTGCTAACTATCAAGATATTAGTCAGTAATTTATAATATTTCAGCTAAAGTGATACTGTAGCAATAGTCACGTTTATATGTTCATCGTTACTAGTGAGGGCATGCATTTTTTCATATACTTACTGGCCATCTGAATTTCTTTTGTAAGACTTTGCCTATTTTTTTGTTTTTGTTTTTTTTTTTTTGGTTACACGTTTGTAATTTTCTTATAGGCTTTAGGATTTTAAAAAATATTATGGATGACAATTCTTTGATATATGTTCTGAAAATATTTCCCTTATTCTTTTGCACATCTTTTAACTCTATTAATGCTCTCTTTTGTGATATAGAAGTTTTTCATTTTTATTTAGCAAATTTCACCAACGCTTTTTGATGGTTTCTGTGTTCATTGTGTGGATTAAGATGGTCTTATCAGTATCAAGAATATAAAAATATTCTGCTATAGTTTCTTCAGGTACTTTTATAATTTCAGTTTTAAGTTTTAATTTTAAGATGTTTTACCCATTTGGGATTGATTTTCATGTATCATGTAAAGGGTGGCATCTTTATTTTTTTCCCAAAGACACTTGTGACACCATTTGTAAAAGAGCTCATTTTTCCTCACTGATTTGGAATTCTTTCATCATATAAAAAAATCCTACATGGGATAACTCTGTGCTGTATTCTTTTCCACAATCTGTGTGTTTATTTCTGTGCCAGTATCACATTTTAAAAAATTCTTCACGGTATGTTTTACATCTGTAGGACACATTTCTATCATTTAAATAATGTTCTTTTTACTTTTGTACATTTTCTATTCCTAATGAACTTCAGAATAAGATTAAGATTCCTTAAACATTTGGTTGAGACAATGATTGGGATTGCACTGACTTTTTAGGTTATTTTTGGAAGGAATTATCTTTTTACAGTACTGAGTATTATCTTCAAGCCCATAGTATCTAGATCCATTGATTCAGATATCCTTCCATGTTTTTCAGTGACGTTGTATAGTTTTCTTCATTTAAATATTAAACATTTTGTTCCTGGTTTATTCATAGACCTTTTTTTTGAAGTTGTGATTGTGCTCTTTTTTTGCAGGATATTTCCTGATTGATAATTCTAGTATATAGAAAATTATTGGTTTTAATGTGATCATCTTATTTCTTGTTACATTCCTAAACTCTTCAAAATTAAATCTAATTATTTATTACTTGATTTTCTTGAATTTTTAGGAAGAAAAAACCCTGTGTAAATTATGCCTATTTTGCTTTTCCTTTACAGAACTTATGCTTCATATTTCTCTTTCAGGTTGTTTTAACATTGACTGGAACTCCTAATCCAAATCTTGAATTGTCATGCATCATGTTTGAAAGTATACTTGTCTTGTTCTTAACAAATCAGAGAGATGCTAATGCTTTTTCTTAAGTCTGAAACAGTTTCATAGGTTTAGGAATATTTTGCATTTCTAGGCTGCTTATTTTAATTTTTTTTTCTAAAAAGATTGATGAATTTTATCATGTCTTCAAAATGTATTAAAGATGCCTTTCCTCCTTTTTTTCTATTAATGTCTTATATTTCATTCTTACATTTCCTAATGTTGAATCATTATTTTATTTTTGGGATAGACCTTGTAGAATCTTAATGCATTATTCTTTTAATACCTTGATTTGATAATGTTTTATTCATATTTCGCATCTATCCTGATAGATGAGTTTTCAGTTTCTGTATATGTTAAATCTGGTCTGAGTTTGATATCTGCATTATTATAGGCTCTTATAATGAGTTGGGAAGCTTTCCATGTACTAAATATAACAATAATTTATAACATTTTATATTAACATTATTATATACAAATTATTAAATATTTAATAAATCATTCAAAAATTTTATGATTGTTATATATACATATATATTTATGTAAAACTTTGTTGAATACATCCTTAACCTCTTCCTGGAAGTCACATTGGTTATTATTTAGCTCAGTTATAATAATTTGATTTAGAGAGCTTTCCAGTCTACAGTTGATTAAAATCACAAATTTGAGTACAAGTGAAGTGAAGAAAGGTGGCTGAGTGAGGGCAAAGACAGGCAAGGCCAGATATAGAAACTTTGATAGCAACAAAAACTGACCCTTGACTGCTGTGATTTCTTGGACTTACTGAAGGTACCCAAAAAGCAAAGACAAAACCAGCAGTGAATTGGTCCATCCAATTGGTGAGGTGATTGGATGAATTCATTGCTGGAGGATGTTGGGCCACCCGAGGGGTAATGCACTCTACATGTCTGCCAGAAGTTCCTATATCTTGTATATTACTATTTTTAAATGCTCATAATTATGTCTCTGAATCACAAGGGAACATTTACATTATGTTCACTATGAAGTAAAGGACATTTAAAAAGTTAAAAGTTTTACTTCAAAATGTTTAAGATTTAACAGACGGTGTGGTGTTTGAGGAAGTATTTTAATCTTTTTTTAAAATTTAAATTGAAATACTGCTAATATCAGCAGCAGCTCTCTCAATCTTAGCTGCCCATTAGAATTAATAGGTGGGCTTTTAGAAAATAGCCATGCCTAGGTATTTCTCTCCAGAGCTTCTGATCTAATTGGTAGGGAATGAGGCTAGGGCGTGGGTATGTTTTAAAAGGTTCCTAGGTGATTCTACTGTGCAGCCAAGACCGAGAAACACAGTAATTTGTACAGACCAGTAGTTCTCAACTAGGAGTGATTTTGTTCCCCAAGAAGACTTTTAGCCATGTCTGGAGACATTTTTGGCAATTACAACTTGGAGCAGTTTTTTAGTTTACTCGTTGTCAAAGCAAATACCATGCATTGGGTTGGCTTAAAAAATGGGAATTTATTGGCTCATGTTTTTGAGGCCAAGAGAAGTCCAAATCAAGTCGTCTTCAAGGCATTGCTTTCTTCCTGAAGACTGGTGTTCTGGGGCTGGCTGCCAGTGATCCTTGGAACTTGGCTCCTCTGTTACATGGCAAGGCACATGGTGGCCTTTCTGGGTCTCTCCCTACTCTGCCAGTTTCCATTGACTTTCAGCTTCTGGCTGCTTTCTCTGTGGCTTTCTCCCTGTGTGTCTGAATTTCATCCACTTATAAAGCACTCCAGTAATAGGATTAAGACCCATCCTGATTGAGTTGGGCCACACCTTCACTGAAGTAACCTCACCAAAAGATCCTACTTACAATGGGTTCACACCCACAGGAATGGGTTCAGTTTAAGAATATGTTTTTCTGAGGTACCCGGCTCCTAACCACCACAGGGGAGATGCTTCTGTCATCTAGTTTGCAGAGGCCAGAGATGCTGCAAAACTTCCTACAATGCACAGGGGAGGCTCTCACAACAAAGAATGATCTGGCCCAAAATGTTAATGGTACTGAGGCTGAGAAACCCTGGCATAGAGCTGTCTTACTCTTGCTTCCATATACAACCAATCACCAAGTCTTATAGATTCCACTGATGAATCAGCTTCCAATCAGGCCATCTTTTCTCTATCATGATGGCCACCACTTTAGTTCAAGCCACCATCACCTTGCACTTTGGTACCCTGATGATCTGATCTCCCTCTCTCCAGTCTTGTCCTCCCATTACATTCCCAACTCTGTGTGCAGAGTGATCATTTAAAGACTCAAATCTTATCATAATCCCTTACTTAAAAACTTTAATAGCTTGTGATTGCTTCTGGGTGAAGTCCTATCCCTTAACAGGACTCACAAAGCCATATTGAGGTTGCTCCAGCTCACCATTCAGAACCTTATCTCTCACCAATTTTTCTTCAAATGCAAACACGAGATACAACTAAACTAATTCTAATCCCTCACATGTCTTTTTTTTCTTCTGGCCAGCTGCTCTTTCTATTACTTGGAATGCCAGCATTTTCTCTAGCCTGGTTGATCCTTTCCTCTCTTTTGGTTCTCAGCTTGGAGGCTACCTCCTCTGGAGAACACTTTCTGAACTTCCGTTCTGGGTTGACTGCCCTTCCAGAGCAGACGGTTCTTACTCCTGTCATAAATATGATTGAACTCCCTTACTAGATGCAAAATTCCATTAGGGCAGGAATGGTGGAGGTTTTGTTCATTGCATCTTTAGAACCTTGTACAATTCCTGGTCCCAGTTCAGTTTTTCAGTAAATATTTGTGTATTCATGGAATGAATAATAGATAATATTTGATTTCTTAACATTCTGCAAGAATGAAATATTACTCTGCTCACATTATTTTTTTAATTATAGAAGTCTGCTTTCTTATGGGTGTATGATATTACTTATTTGTATTACAATACAATAGAATCTCTTCCTGAAAACAATTTCTGGATTTCAGTTTAAGGTAAATATACTTAAGGTAAAAAAAACACAAAACTTTCAGACTGTCTACTTCCTACTTCCGAGTCTAATAGAAATAAGTTCTGCTCTATGTTAGGTCAGAAGAATATCTGAAATATACTTCTTGTCTGCAGTAAAGTCATTCACTACACTTGGCACATAATAGGCGCTCATTAAAGGTTTTCTGAAGAAAGGCCAGAATGAGTGAACTATGACTTTGAAACAAATTGATTTTCATAACTAACTTTTGAATTTCAACACTTATTTTGAGAAATGCTTCATATGCAAATTATTGTGTTAATTTTTATATTTTTGTACATGAAGATAAGCATGCTATGAATAGCATTCTTTGTGTTAAGTTACTTATGAGATTGGAATCCAGTGAAACACATCGGCAATAAAGATTCAGATTTTAATTGAAACAGTTGACTCTGATGCCTCAGCCTTCTTGAAGGGCAGACTTGACCAAAGCAGAATTTGGAAAGGTATTTTAACATAGACTACTTTATATTTTTGTTCAAAACTCATCTAGCTACAGAGGATACGTTATGTGTCTGTAATGTATGTTTACATGCGTATGTATAATTACATGCATAAAATCATAAAGTGAATTTTTTATTAGCTGTTGACATGCAAAATTTTTTTCATATATATATATATTTCCTATTTCTATTTCTCTATAAATGATTAATTAATGCTCAAGCTTTAAAGCTTCTATTTTCCTTGTCTGTGACAATCTCAAGGCCTCTGAGCTGCCTCTTGCTTGACCTTGGTTTAAAAGCATGAAGAATAGCAACCTTGAAACTGGGATCAACAAGATTCATTCTACAGAACCAGATGCAGCACAATAGAGAAAAACCACCCAATTAATTTTAAGGCTTTTACAGAAATTGCTCTCAATATTTCTTCTTCTTAAAGACTTTTAAGTATAAAAGTCCTTCATCTCACAGAAGAAAATGTTGCATTCTCCCATTTAACACTGGTGAAAGAAAGTGTTGTTCCCTTTGATGGACATGTGACAGCAGTGTCCACACAACCCAGGGAGAGTTAACACAGCTGGATGTGACCGTTTAGGGGTGAAGCTTTTATTGAGTGGTTCCTGACTATTAAAATGCCCTCAAAAGCATTTCATTAACATTTGAACAAGAAGGTTATGTAGCTGTAATAGAATCATGCAGTTCAAGTGGCGATGCATATATTATTTTCTACTTGAAGGGAGTTGTTTCCCATTGTCTTACACCAGTGTTCATTTGAAGATGCAGTGCCATGACCATCCTTTGCCCACAGAATTAAACGGTTCGTTGTCTCTCCCTTCTAAAATGAGAATACCCAAATCAGTGGTAGGAAGGTGTTTTGATTTGCTAAAGCTGCCAGAATGCATATATATGCCAGAAATGGGTTGGTTTTTACAATGGGGATTTATTAGCTTACAAATTTACAGTTCTAAGGCCATGAAGATGTCCAAATTAAGGCATCAACAGGAGGATACTTTCTCTGAAGAAAGGCTGCCGGTATCTGGGAAACCTCTGTCACATGGGAAGGCACATGACCGGCATCCACTGGTCCTTCTCTTCTGGGTTTTGTTGCTTTCAGCTTCTGGCTTCAGTGGCTTCCTCTCTCAGCTCCTCTGGGGAATTTTTTTCTATATGCTTCTGGGCTTTTTCTGTCTTTTATCCTCTCAAAAAGGACTCCAGTAAAAGGACTAAGACCACCTTGAATGGTCGGGGTCCCATCTCAATTGTCCCACCTACAACAGGTCTGCACCCACGGGAATGGGTTAAGAGAACATGGCCTTTTCCAGGGTATATAATAACTGCAAACTACAACAGAAGGTGGCTTGTGGAGTGGAGTGGAAGGACGATAGATGAAGATGGAGTCAGGGATTTCTTCTTAGTTGTCAATCTGGTTTTCACAATGCCAACTAATCTTCTAAAAAGTAAATCACATTTTATTAAATTGTCATTCAATTGTCATTTTAAAATGTTAGCAGTATCTTAAAAATTAAACTAAAAGGTCTTCTTATCAAATATCTGAATATATAAACTCCCCTCTCATATGATCCCATTACTTCCTTACAGTTAAAGAAAATAATCCAGATTTAGAAATCCACATCAGGAAGAGTCATATTCAAAACATGGATAACATGTATGCAGTAAGGTTTAAATTGCTGAATATTAATTTGAAAAGTGAAAAAAATATAGAGACTTTATTTTTCCTTAATTTAGTGGTACTGGTGAATGTTTAACAACTGGCTCTCTGGAGGGGAAAAAAAGCCCAGATTGATAGAGTTTGTAGAAATCTGTGTTGTAAATATTCCCACCATGGCTGATTTCAAGCTACTGCTAAGACATTGCTGTATGCCAGGTTTTGGAGGAGATGGGAAGAGAGGTGCACAGTCTGCTCTCCTGAGCTGGTGCTAGCGGCTCCAGCACACTACTGCCTTCATGTCCCCTGTCTCTTCCCTTTCACTTCAAAACCCAATGTAGACCTTTATTACTTCTTGCCTAAAACATTGTAATATTAAAATGTCATCATCTCCTTGCCCCTTACATTTCTCACCACTCACCCACTGCTTTAGTATTAGTCAATTAAGAAAAGCCACACTGAGGACCTATGAGAAATACCCTGGGGTGAGCACTTTGGATATGTACAGACATAACTCGTAGTCACTGCCCACAAATTTACTTATAATCTAGCTAGAGATAGAAGTGCATACATTCTGAAAATTTGAGGTAGCATGAGACAAATATCAAAGGAGTGGTTCCAATATAAGTTGCTATAGGATTTCAGTGGAAGAAAGTGTGAGGTTGGTGTTTTGGTTTCCCAGCTGCTCAAACAAATACCATACAATGATTCGGTTTAACAACAGGAATTTATTGGCTCACAGTTTCAAAGGCTAGAAAGTTTGTTTCCTCTAGAGGTAGGTATCTTCTGGCTGGCCCGCAATCTTTGGGGTTCCTTGCCTTTTCTGTCGCATGGCAATGCATCTTCTCCTTTCTCTTCTGAGTTTCATTGACTTCCAGCTTCTGTTTACTCCCTGTGGCATCTTTTTCCGTCTGATTTCCACTCTGCCTATAAAGGTTTCCAGTAATCCAGATTAAAGCCCATCCTGATTCAGTTGGGCCACAACTTAACTGAAATAACCTCATCAAAAAGTTCTATTAACAGTGGGTCCACACTCACAGGAATGGATTAAGTTTAAGAACATGTTTTTCCAGGGCACATAGCTCCAAACCACCACATTTGGTATGTTAGTGGTTTAAAAAATATGTGGCAGTTTTCAGAAAAAGAGGTCTAATGAGCATTCCTCAGTTTAGGCTGCCTGGGTTCTGATCCACTCCTTATTCTTGGAGACCTTTTTTTTTTTTTGAATCTTATGAAAAGGAAGTGGGGCCTATCTCCCAGTAGAAAAGTAAAAAATGCCAGCTACTTAATTTTCCAACAGCCACTGTAGCCAGGATATAGGCATATGACCTCAATGCAGTCAGTTAGGTGTACTCTTCCCAGAGTTTCAATCCAGAGCAGATACACAACAGCAGGCACAACTTAGACTACATTTTGCAGATGAGCAGCAGGTGGCACAGCAAAGCAACAGCAGTGGCAGCCATGTTGAGGGCCATAGTCACAGCGATGCTGATAGTAAGGCCCAGGGTCCTATGTCCCAGTGTGCTGTGGTGGTGTGGTTGGCACAGTTCTCTGTACATGACATATATTATGTCATTTAATCATCACAGCAGCTATAGGAGATAGGTACTATTATTATTAACAGGGGAAGAAACTGAGGCAAAGAAGGATTGAAGAATTTGCTCATGGTCACATGGCTAGTAGTGGTTAAGCCAGATTTTGAACCCAAAGGGTTTCAAGCCAGCCAGCCCCTATGTGCTTAACCTCTGTTCCCTACTACCTCTAGAATGAGGGTAATATGGACCTGAAAACAACTATTTAAACTGATGTATGGAAGGGTCATACTCAAAACATGGATAACATAAATGTAATATTTAAATTTCTGAATACCCATTTGAAAGGGAAAAGAATGAAATTAAGCTGTACCCTCTACTGCCTCTCAGAAGCCAGGAGGGTAGTGTAGACCTGAAAATGACTGATTAAGTTCCTGTCACATCATAAGTGAAGAACTCGTTTGATTATTATTGAATACAGCCAACACTAAGGGTGGTGGCTGAGAGGGTATGATTGCATACAAAATACAAGTGAAAAATTGCTCTGAAGTATGTAGAAGAAATCAATTAGTTAAGTTTAGTCAAGAGAGTAAATTAAGATTAATCTGGAGCTCCATATTTTGGCAGGATGTCAAATATATTCCTGTCCAGCCTAAAAGTAAAATGATCTCATTACCAAAGCCCCCAGATACTCTTCAAGGAATGGTAAACAGAGCTTGCACTCTCATCCTTAAAGTTTGATCATTGCCTTTTATTTGATTTGATTAACATGTATCAAGGACCTGGTACTTTCCACACTGCTATGGAGCTGGGATAGAAAATTTTAAGATAGTTCCAGATACTCTAGTCTAATTCTTCTCAACAATTTTTTTGTGTGTCAACAACAGTCCAGTGAATAAACATACTCTGGTGTGGATTTCCAGCTCACTATAACATCACACCATTCTCTCCCCATTCAGGAAACATTGGCATGCAAATGCAGGAGAATGCTGTTATTACAGGTATAAGCTTGAATTCCTTCCTGTATTTATAAGAAAATATATCATATATGCATACTATTTTTGCTGGCATATACACTATGCTCTTCTAAGCTCTCCCTTATATCCCAAGGGTGGAATCTTGGAAACCATATTTCCAAGAAACTCTGCAGCCATCAAGCAATAGCTCCTTATTTACCCCACTCCCCACCCCAACTGGCCCCTGGTAACCTGTCTTCTACAATGTCTATGAATTTGCTTATTCTCGGTATTTCATATAAGTGAGGTCATATAATATTTTCCCTTTTACATCTAGTTTATTTCACCCAGCATTATGTTTTCAAGTTTCATCAATGTCGTATTATGTATCAGAATTTCATTCCTTTTCACAGCTGAGTAATATTCTATTTTATGAATATACCTTGTTTTCTGTAGCCATTCATCTGTTGATGGACATGGGTTGTTTCTCCTTTTGGCTACTGTGAATAATGTTGCTATGAACATTGGTGTTCAAGTATCTGTTTGAGGGCCTGTTTTCAATTCTTTGGTGTATATACCTCGGTGTATAATTGTTAGGTCATATGGTAATTCTATGTTTAACTTTTTGAGGAACTGCCAAAGTGTTTTCTGCAGCAGCTGCACCATTGTATATTCCCACCAGCAATGTATGAGGGTGTGCTGGTTTGAATCTATTATGTCCCCCACAAAAGCCATGTTTTTTAATGCAATCTTGTGGGGGCAGACTTATTAGTCTTTTGATTAGGGTGGGACCTTTGGATTAGGTTGTTTCCATGGAGATGTGATCCACCCAACTGTGGGTGAGATCCTTTGATTAGATCATTTCCATGGAGGTTTGACCCTGCCCAGTCAGGATGGGTCTTAATTAGGTCACTGGAATCCTTTAAGAGAGCTCATGGAGAAAGGAGCTCAGAGAAGTGGAGAGAGATATTTTGGAGAGAAGCTAAGATACGTAATTCAGAGTTTGCCCCTGGGAGAAGCTAAGAGCCGACACAGACCCAGATGCTTGGAGACGCTGGGAGATGCAGATGGAAGGAAGTTTGGAGATGTTAAGATAAGAGACAAAGCCCGGAGTTTGCTGCAGAGAAGCTAAGAGAGGACTCCCAGCTGCTTAGAGAGAAACGCCCCAGGAGAACCAAGCAGACAGCTGAGAGGAGCTAAGAGAGACAGAAACCCAGAGATGTTTTGGAGAAAGCCATTTTGAAACCAGAACCCAGGAGCAAAGGCCCAACAGACACCAGCCACGTGCCTTCTCAGCTGACAGAGGTGTTCCAGAAGCCATCAACCTTCCTCCACTGAAAGTATCTTCTTGTTGATGCCTTAATTTGGACACTTTTATGGCCTTAAAACTGTAAATTTGTATCTAATAAATCCCCTTTATAAAAGCTGATCCATTTCTAGTAATTTGCATAACAGCAGCTTTAGCACACTGGAACAGAGAATTCCTCACCAACACTTATTTTCCTTTTAAATAATCATCCTATTCAGTGTGAAGTGGTATCTCATTGTGGTTATGATCTGCATTTTCCTAATGACTAATGATATTGAGCATCTTTTCATGTACTTATTCACCATCTGTATATCTACTTTGGAGAAATGCTTGTTTAGGTCATTTGCCCAGTTTTTAATTGTACTTTTTTGGTCTTTTTGTTGTTGAGTTGTAGGAGTTTGTCATGTAGAATTTTAGTATCTATATTAAGTCTGTCTCTCAAGAGAGTGGATTCAGTTTGCCAAGTGAATTCTAATGCAATTCTTAAAATTTAATATCTTAATCATTTTAGCAATAAATTACTTGGGTCATACCTGATAACTAATTGCTACTTTTGTGTTACAAGGCACACTGAAGCTCTAGGCAACAAAACTAATGAAAAAGCAGTTGAGTGCTAAATAAATATGTCTGAGGGAAATATACTGACTTGAGTGAATAGGCCAGTTTAATGATAAGTGCAAGAAAAATGAGTAGAAAGTAGGGGAGAAGAATGAGAAGGAAAAGGCAAAGGTTAAAACAAGAAAGGTAAAGGAAGTTACTTGTAACCTCAGATGGGCCTTTCAGGAAAACTTTTGTCAATCCTATAAATTCTGCAAGTTCAGGGACTGTATTAGTCAGGATTACAACAGGAAAAAGATGGAACTCTCAAATTGGGTAATTTGAGAAGGATTTAATAAAGGGATGCTTTACAAAACAGTTGGGTGGGGGTATGAAAGGAAAGGAAAGGATAATGCAGCACCCCAAGGTTTTATTAGTACCTTGGTACTATTACCTTCTTCAGGCTTGAAGGGTGGCTCTATAGGGAGAGAGTCAGAGGAAGATATACCTTGATCTCACTTTTCTACCTTACTGCCACACACTTCTGATCCCCGCCTGCACCCCCCCATCAGCTAAACCCGATGAGAAGCCAGAAGGCAAGAAAGTTTGTGGTTAAGAAAGGTTCACAGTGGATATGGTGGGGCAGATGGAGGATATTCAGTTACAGGAATCATATCTGTTTTCCATAATATTGTATTTATTCCCAGGGTCAAGCACGGAGGATGGCATTCACCAGAACTTGCAAACTCAAAAGCCTACAAAGGGCAGGTAATATAAATGAGTGACAATGGTAGGGATTGATGGGGACTGTGGCAACCTGGGAGCTGATGCCCTGTTTAAAGGGCACTACTATTATTCAGCTTTTCCTAATTGCTGTCATGTAAGAATATCAGCTCAGTGTTGCCAGGGTTTCCCATTTTTTAAAAGAAATCAAGAATATGGAGGCATTTTTAGGTACTTTTTAAAGATTGGAGACCAATTCAAACATTTTTAAAAACAATGTGCAGTGCAAATAAAACATGCTGACTGGCTACAATCTTTGGGCCACCAAATTGCTACCTCTGTATGGGACAAAATAAATATTTAAAAAAAATGAATGAGTAATCCAATTACCATGTAGGCAAACAAGGCTGTGGTATTATACCAACTGTGTTGTTAAGGTATGTTTGAGATAGGACAGACAACAATTTAACCCCCAAATCTCAGAGACTTAAGTTAAATTTCCTACCGCAGGTCATAACATTCCATGGCAGCTCCTTTCCAGGTACTAAGCCAGGAATCCAGTCTGTTGCCTTCTTGCTGTCTTAGATCATCTAAAGAGAAGAAGAAAATGCTGGAGGGGCCTATAGCAACTTTTCATTGCCTTAGTGCATAAATGACCACCTCTGCTCACAGTCCATTGCCCAAAACCAGTCAGTTTTGACTCAGCCTAACAGCAAGGTGTCTGGGAAATATAGGTGAAAACATGGATATTTGATAAGCATTACATGTCTGTGCCACAGTGTGGGACTTTAGCTATTTGATCTATTTATGTTCATGTCATTTGGATAAGTATTGGGTCCAAAGGGGAGTAGAAAAGTGTGGGCTCCTGAATCAAGCCAGTCATGTAGCAACAGTGGGTGAATGGAGTTAAGACTTTTTGTGTAAGGAGCATCAGGAAGTTGGGTGCAGTGGGGAGGAGGAGGGATTTGAGCCAGGATGGTGTCACAATGCTCCAAGGAGTCAATGACAGTTGACTGAAAGGAAGCCAGTGAGGGTGGACTGAAACTTGTGAATAAATCTAAGCTGATGATCTGGACCAAGGAGGATACCTGTCAGTGTTTCTGATTTATATGCAATTGTAAAACAAGATACATTTTTAAGTGGCCATGACAAATTGGAACAATGATCCTTAAAGAAAATTTTTTTTTCAAAAAGGAGGGGCCCTTTTTAATATCATAGAGGCCATGTGATCTTTTTATTAAATATTCAAACAATATGTAAGCACATGAAGTAGACACTGATAGTCTCCCACATATCCTAACCCCAAATAGAGCTATTGATAATGAATGTTATCCATTGCACATATAAGTAAATAAATAGATATATAGATACTTATCTAAATATATACTACATATACTATTCTGTAATCTGCTTTAAAAATATTATGTCTTGACTCCCAGTGATGAACCTGGACCCAGCATCAAGGGATTGAAAAAGACTTCTGGACCCAAAGGGAGACGAGAATGAAACAAAATGAAGTTTCAGTGGCTGAGAGATTTCAAATGGAGTCAAGAGGTCATTCTGGAGGTTATTCTTATGCATTATATAGATATCCCTTTTAAGTTTTTAGTGTATTGGAATAGCTAGAAAGAAATACTGTTGAACTGCAGCCCAGTAGCCTTGATTCTTGAAGATGATTGTATAACTATATAGCTTACAGTGTGTGACCATGTGATTGTGAAAACCTTGTGGCTCACATTCCCTTTATCCAGTGTATGAACAGATGAGTAGACAAATGGGAACAAAAAGTAAATGAATAATGGGATGGGGGGGAAGGGATGTTTTGGGTGTTCTTTTTTGCTTTGATATTTATCTTTATTCTTATTTTTTTTGCAGGAATGAAAATGTTCAAAAATTGATTGTGGGAATGAATGCACAACTATATAATGGTACTGTGAACAAGTGATTGTACACTGTGGGTGATTGTATGGTATGTGAATATAGCTCAATAAATTTGAATTGAAAAAAATATTGTGTCTTTATCTCTTTCCTTGCCATTACATTTGGCTCTACCTCATTCTTTTCAAAGACTACCAGATATTCCATTCTAAGGATGTACCATAATTGATTTGACCAGTCCTCTGAGAATGAACACGTATCTTGTTTGTTCTCTTACTATTAAATAAATGCTGCAACAAACATTCTCGAGCATTCATTTTCTTGCATGTGTGAACTGTAGGACTAATTTCTAGAACTAGAATTGTGGGGCCAAAAAGCATGTGCCTTTAAATTTTGATATATGTTCCGAATTGCAATATATATCAGAAAGGTTGTACCAATTTATATTTCCACCAATGGTATATAAAAGTGAATTCCATTTTTTAGGAAATGTATTATACAGAAATTCTCATACAGACTCATGCAACCAAAAAAATCAACCTTTGTGGAAGCTTTCAACAATTAATAGAGAGTAAAAGTGGGAACTCAGCAACTTTTATGACACATCATGGAGACATTTTCCACAGTCCAAATAAACTGCATACTTGTGGACGATGAAGGGCATAGACAATACAAAGAGCCTGAGGGATCAGTAAGGGGAATTTTGGATTTGTGCTTCATTACATTTCTTTCCTCAGCAAATAAGGAAATCATTGCCTTAGGAAATTCCATTTAAGTAGCTGAAGATAGAGACTGGGGGGTCAGGAGCTTTAGGAGTGGCAGATATAATGGTTTTTGCCTATTTTCCCCCTAAATTTAAGCAATAATGTCAACACCCCCACTTTATGAATAAGGACAACAGTTGTTGAATCCATTTAAAAATAACAGCTTTCAGAAACGCTATGCCTATTTCAGAGACAACAAAGTAGATGCTTAGGCAGAGCGAGTTCCTTCCTCAGGGATTTCACAAGTTCCTAGTGTTAGAACCAATATCCAGCCTAAAGGCCTCTGTTGATAGATTTCATGCCCTTTCTGTGCTGTCCAAATTTTATTTTGGATTTATTATAAATTTTAGGTAGACCCTATACATATTCTGTGGGATCCTTTTTCTCAAGTATGAAATTCATATATTACTGAATAATTTGAGTTTTAAAAATTATGCTTTTTCCAAATATTGCATGTCTAAACATTACTCAGACTCCTGCTTTTTTCAGAGAGACCTCAATAATTTTTTCCTCTAAAAATTAGAAACTTGAAACCAGAAACCTAGCAACTTCTAAGATTACATCAAAATTCCAAACTCATGATATTCAAATTGGTTCTAAACCAAGTACACTCAATCTTCCTACTCTCTTTTTGACATCTGTTTATCATCTTGTGGGTATTTTTCTCTGTCTCATTTTTCTTACATTTCATCTGGTGTGAAAGTCGATTAATAGTGTCTTCTTGATATTTTCAAATGCTCCTCTCTTTAAATCTTCCTTTTAAAAATAGCATGGATTTTCACTTCTGTCTCATTTTATTTTCTTATAATCCTTTCTTTGCTTCTCTCACATTTTTCCTTTGCTATATTAAATTTCTCTAAGAATTCACCCTGGCATTATGATTTTGTTTTTGTTTTGCTTTGTTTTTGTTATGATTTTGTTTTTGTTTTTTATTTTGTTTGTAACATCACTGCCCCACTTAAAATCATTAATAACTTTGTAAAATTAATTTGTTATTACCCCTTAGACAGTGTTATAGGTTAGAAAGAGTATCAGATTGGAGTCAGGCAGTTCTTTATTTTGTCACTTACTGATTTTAGATTGGTTAGTATTTCTCAATGGGAAAGCTTCTGTCTATTCATTGTGGCAACTAAAACATTCCCTATGCATTTCCAAAGGCCTCTTAGAAAACCTCTGGGCTGGGCTGTAAGCAAATTGGAATAGACTATATTTTATTTATCATTGGATCCTTAGCCTAACACAATGCCAGGCACTTAATAGGAAGTCTATAAATATTTCTTGAATGAATGTAGTTATTAGGCAATTTTCTTAACCTCTGTGGCCAGGTCTGCTTTGTGCAGTTCCTCTGAGGCCATGTAGATAATGATTACCCATGCCTGGAGACATACATATACTGCAACTCTGCCTGTTGTGATCTTAGTCATTATTTAAAAATACTTTCACTGCACTTACTTAGATATCATGTGTTTTCCCACTTTATTCTATTGACCCAGCATTTCCTTTCTTAGGCATTATTGAACAGAAATGTGTTTATATGTGCACCAAGAGACATGTCTGACAATGCCCACAACAACATTATTCATATTTGCCCCAAACTGGAAACTACCAAAGGATATGTTGGAGTCACATAAGAGGTTTAACCCCAGAGAATGCATTCTCCTTCTTTTTTTTCTAGTAAATATAATTTTATTGAGCTCACTGCAAACACTTCAATCTCTTTTTTTAAAATATAATTTTATTGAGATCTATTCACACACCATATAATCCATTCAAAGTATACAATCAGTGACTCACAGTGTCATCATATAGTTGTGCATTCATTACCACAATCAATTTTAGAACATTTTCATTCCTCCAAGAAAATAATAAAAATAAAAAGAACACCCAAAACATCCCATACCCTTTATCCCCGCCCCGTTATTTATTTATTTTTGTCTTTATTTTATTACTCATCTGCCCATACACTGATGGTAAAGGGAGTGTCAGTCACAAGGTTTTCACAATCACATGGTCACACGATAAAAGCTATATAGTTATGGAATCATCTTCAAGAATCAAGGCTACTGGATTACAGTTCAACAGATTCAGGTGTTTCCTTCTAGCTATTTTAATACACTAGAAACTAAAAAGGAATATATAGTGCATAAGAATAACCCCCAGAATGACCTCTGGACTCTATTTGAAATCTCTTAGCCACTGAAACTTTAATTTGTTTCATTTCTTTTACCTCTTTTGGTCAAGAAGCTTTCTCAATCCCATGATACCAGGGCCAGGCTCATCCCTGGGAGTCATGTTCCATGTTACCAGGGAGACTTACACCCCTGGGAGTCATGTCCTGTGGGGAGTAGGGGGGAGTGTAGTGAGTTTATTGTCAGAGTTGGCTGGGAGAGAGAGGCCACATCTGAGCAACAAAAGAGGTTCTCTGGGGGTGACTCTTAGGCATAATTATAAGTAGGCTTAGCTTAAGAGAATGCATTCTTAACTATACTTTATACTACAGCCCATCCACCTGTGCATGGGGCTTACTTACCTTCATGCTCCTCATAGTACATGACAGTAGTTTGCACACAACTCTTGATTAATATATAATTACACTCCCTAAAAGATTGACTTGGATTAATCAGGCCAAATAAAGCATTCATAGGTTTTCCACCTAAGGAAATTTTTTGCCATTCATTCATGTAAGATAGGTCTTGAATAAGCTTTCAATTCTTTTTGTTTCAGCAGAGTGAATTCTCAGTATAAAATGGAATGTTTGAAACCACCAAAAACTGTCTTGACAATAAGCTTTTACATTTCAATAGTTCTTTTCATGCTGAAAGCAAGTAAACAAATGCACAACAATGCCCACACAGAAAATCATTACAAAGGAAAATATCAGGAATTCAATAATTTTCTGGATATAGTATTTTCTAAAGGTCTTTTTCCTTTTTCAATGAATGTAAATTTATTGGCAAAGGCCAAAAGTACATTCTGTTAATAGAATTCAATTTGGTAAAGGTCAGCTTCTTTTCCAAAAGAAGCCCTTGAAAACATTCCCATTTCTCATAATTCATTTTCTAATTGGGAAAAAATTGATGGCTGGATTCCTAACAAGCCCAGATGGATATGTATCATCTTAGAAAAGTGGTACAAACATAAATATGAAATACAGTTTTTCTCTCTGTGTTAAAAAGTATTCCTTCACCATTTTGACTATTAATTATTGAGTACTTTCTTTGTGCCAGGTACCACTCTAGGCTCTGGAAATTATGACCAAAAGTACATTTTTGTTGGGAGAGACAGACAATAAGCAGACTCATGAGAGGTACATTATCGAATGTCAAGTAGTGATAAGTATTAGGAAAAAACATGAAGCAGGGTAAAGGAGAGTGAAGAGTGGGTGAAGATATGGTTTTCAAGGAGGGCCTCTTTTGAGGATGTGGCATTTGAACAGAGACCTGAGTGAAGTGAGGGGACAGTCAGGCCTATTTCTGGAGAAGTATGTTCTAGATAGAGGGGGTGAGGCCCTGAGGCAGGGCAGGCTACTAGTGTGGCTAGCCAAGCAGTGAGTGAGGGGAGTCTTAGGAAATGAGGATAGCCAGGATTCAGGGCTATAGAATGAGAACAATGTATGGAATATAGTATGCATGTATAAACAGCAAATGAAGAAATTTAAGAATAGGCTTTGGAGTAATCATTTGCTGGTAATGTTTATCCGATAAGGCAAATGGAAGATTTATTGCACTAACTACTTCATTTGTGTTGGAGTTTTTCAAGTATTGCTTGGGACTTGTGGCAGATATCTTCTGACGGGCTCCCAATGACCCCTGCCTCCTGGTATTCCTCCCCTTGAGTGTGGGCTGGACCTAGTGACTTGGCTTCTAATGAACAGACTACCACAAAAATGATGAAATGTCAGTTCTGTGATGAGGATACAAAACACTGTGATCCATCTTGTTGGATCTCTCTCTTTCCCTGACACTCTCTCTTGCTCTCTCACTTGCTTGCTCTGATGAAGCAAGTTGCCATGTTGTGAAATGCTCTATGAAGAGGCCTGGGTGGCAAGGAACCAAGGAAAGCCTTCAGCCAATAGTTCATGAGGGACTGAGGCCTCGGCTCAAAAGCCCACAAGAAGTGAATCCTGCCACCAACAGAGTGAAGTAGGAAGCAGGTCCTTCCCGGCTGAGCCTTGTGAGATACCCAAAGTTAGGGACCCTGGCTAAGCCATGCCCAGATTTCTGACCCATGGAAACTATGAGAAAATAAATGTTGTTTTAAGTGACTAAGTTTTTGAATAACTTGTTATTCAGTAATAGATAACTAATAGAGGGCTGCAGTTCTGTCTCTATATTGAGCAATCAAGGGGCATTTTTCTCTGCAGGTTTAGCATTCTTGTGTGTGTTGTGGAGATGGGAAAGGGTTGTTAAATTCCTTTAGTGAGAACAGTCTTTGCTACTTGGCATTGAAGCTGATTCAGCTTTCCTAATAGGCAAAAATATGAAAGTCATAATACATGTTTTGTCCTCTATCTCCACCCACCCATACATGGCCCTATTAAATAATTTCATCCCCATTATGCCCTGGACCTTGAAAATGATAAGGATGGGCCTAAATCATCACCCTAAATATATGTATATTCATTATAAAGTGTACACATGTATAGCTATGCTAATATATTACACAGTCATATTAATAATCATATTACAAAAGGATGAGGTAGAGAATAAATATTATTTTGGAAAATGTTGGCTTAGCTGACACCTACTTATCCTTTAGCTCTTGGCTAGAGTCCCTTCCCCAAAAGTCTTCCTTCTCCCAACTAGGTCAGATCCTCTTTCACAAAAGCATGATTCATTTTTTTCCCTGAGCATTTATCTCCATTTGTGATTATACATCAATTGGCATAATTGTTTCATTAATATCTACCTCTCCCACAAGATTGAAAGCCCCTAAGTTGCAAGGACCTCCTGTGCTTTTGCTCTCTAATGTATTTCCAGAGAGGAACACAATGCCTGGCATAGAATTGGAACTCAGTTTGTTGAATGAATGAATAAATGATTCCCAAGATTCCATTTCTCAGTTCCCAGCTCTGAGTCTACAGTTGTCAAGTCATGAGGCCTAATCTTCCCATCGGGCTTCTGGTAATTTATTCAGCATGTTTGGGCTCTTCTTTTGGTATCTCCTCCAACACTTCACATTGACTGCTCAAACTGGTCCAGTTGGCTTTGTCATGTTACCTCCACCAGAAATCTTGGGCATTGATGCCTGGCTTAAATTGGACTGTGAACCCCATTGTGAATGGGTTGGCATGGGGGTCATTCCCTCTGCCCATCAACTTCTCTTAGCCCTAACTTGTTACATCTACATCTTCAGCCATCTGGCCTCACTTAAAAGTATCCAGAATGCTATGAGGAAAGCAACACTGTACTTCACAAGGCTCCCATGAGAATTAAATGAGCAAGTGCACATGAAGACACTGTAGAAATTGTAAAACATTATTCAAATATCAATTTTTTTCTTTGTAGTGTAAAGGGATTTTCTTCTTTGAGAAACAAACACAATAAAATGATTAGGAAATAAAATATAGGAAGTTTTGAAATTCATTGCTGTTAAAAATAACTGATAAATAAAACAAATAGGCAAGCTTACTTATACAAGCTATCCAGTGAAGACATGATTTTTCTTCTGAGCCAGATGAAAGTAAATCAAGGTTTATTGATTCAGCTGTTGCTACCAGACATAATCTGTTTGGCATGGATTAAGTGTCAGCAGCTAAATCCGGCACATTTAGCTCAAAACCCTTTGGGGAAGAGCCTTAGGTGAAGCCAAATCTTCTGTTTCTAAGTTGATTCAAAATCAAATTTAGAAACAAGTTTTGGATATAGTGTACTAAGATGGAAGATCACTATGTACAGTGATCTGAAGCAATAATTTTGAGGGTCAGAGGTTCTCAAAGTTAAGTGTGAATAGGAATCACCCAAAAAGCTTTTCAAAACTCAGATTTCTGGGTCCTACCCCTAGAGTTTCTGACTTATTGGATCTGGGATGGGGGCTTGTAAATCTGCATTCCCAAAAAACTTCCATGTGATGTCTGTGCTACTGGTCTGTGAACCATACTTTGAGTAGCAGTGCTCTAATGAATAACTGCCCACGGTGACATATTCAGACTGGGCATCCTTGTAAACCAGTTTCAGCTCCATTAAGATGTTCTTCCTAACCAATGAAATATATAAGACCAAAAGGATATTTGAAATATTTTTAGTTTAAGGTAATTTTCTATGTGGAACTAGCAGCATATGGTCTACCTAAGGAAAAAAATGAAACAAGCATCAATAGGAAATCTTTAGCTTTCTCTAAGAATAAGACATAATCAGGAGGTAAAAACCATATCCAATTTCTTTGCCAAACAAAATCTTGTGCTTGAGTTTGTAGGATTAATTGAAGAATATCACACTACTTTGAATTCTTAGGGTTGGAGTTTAGAGGTGGATAACACCTAATCAAATTCCCTTAATATATAGATAGCAATATGGGAACTGAACCCACTAAAAATGAATGAAACAAAGTCACACAGGTAATTAAAGGCAACCTGAGATTGTAGCCCAAGTCTCCTGAATGTAAGTACAAGAATTTCCTTTCCTGCCAGAAAAGAGCAAGTTACACATCTGGTTGGGACCTTCCCTTGTCTCATCAATGGCAATGGTTACAGGTATTTGTGAAAAGTCTCCTTTATGCAAGATTAACATTGTATCTTTGGAAATGCCACTACTGAGAGAGCTGGAGAGACCTATAACAAAAATCACGCCAAGAACATGCTTCTGAACATAGATGACTGAGCATAAAAAGCCATGTTTCTTGTGGGAATACTGCCTAAGTGTGTAAAAACACATGGTAAACACACTAGCACATGTTTATTTCCCTGTCTCCTTTATGATTTATTCTGCATCACAAAAGCAGGGTAGGGATCATGTCTGTCTTACTCATTTTGTTGTGGTTGTAGCATTTTCATCACCTAAGCAGAACATTTTTAAAGAAATTCTTCCTCTAAATGCCAAAATTATTTTCAATAATAATTATGTAGTAATCAGTAATAATAATCATTTTCTTAATTCACTCTTTAGTTGTAAAGCATACAATAATCATAAAAGAGGGATAAAATTTAATTTTAAGAGGTTGGTCAAATGCCTCTTTAAAGGTGTTTGACACAGAGTATACAAACAGAGGGGAGTCTACAAGAGTCTCACCTTAAACGCAAGGACACACATGGGTTGAAAGTGAGAGGCTGGAAAAAGATATTCCATGCAATAACCAAAAAAGAGCTGGGACAGCTATAGTAATATCAGACAAATAGACTTTATTTTTGTGTGTGTGTCTGTGTGTGTGTTTCCAGGTACATTTATTCTCTTTCATCTGAATATATATCATTTCTCTCCTTCATCTGGACATATTTGAAGACTGCTGAACCATCCTTTTAAAGAATGTTCCTCAATTTGTATTTATTCAGTGTTTCTTCATGTTTAGATTGAGTTTATGAATTTTAGGCAGAAAAGGCAGAAAATTATTGTGCCATCAGGGTGATTATTTTTTCTTAAATATAAAATTACACTTTAATGGAAGTGAGGTACAAAAAAGATCTAAGACCTAAGAAGGCAAAATGGCTGAAGAAAGTCCTGTATTATCAGTAGTGACTTTAAACATTTATGATGTTATTTCTTCTTGTTGAATTGCCCCTTTTATTAGTATGTAGTAGCCTTCTTTGTCTCTCATAACATCCTTGCGCTTAAAGTCTATTTTATCTGAAATTAATATTGCTACTCCTGCTTTCTTTTGGCTGTAGCTTGCATGAAATATTTTTTCCATCCTTTTCACTTTCAATTTCTTTGTGTCCCTGTGTCTAAGATGAGTCTCTTGTATGCAACATATTGATGGTTCATATTTTTTGATCCATTCTGCCAATCTATATCTCTTCTTCATGTCCTTTATATCCTGTGCTGTGCTCTCATTTGTCTTTAGTTCTTTGATTAATTGTCTCCTCTAATCTTTTGATTTGGGTGTTTGGATTTGGGTTATCCATATCGTCTGGTTTTTTCATGTGCTTTAAAATTTTCTGTTGTTTTTGGCCTCTTGGCATTTGCTTTACTTGATAGGGTTCTTTTAGGATATGTAGGATTATTCAAAGACTAATCTCTAATTTGTCAGGTCTACAGCTTGGTGGCATACACTTTCTCTATCTAACCAGTAGATGGCATCCATGAGTCACTTATTCCCTTGAAGTCAGTTCTCCCCAACTTTGTCTTTGTGGTGTGTGGGGGTCTGATTCTTGTGGGGTCCAACTGGTGCACCAAGTTTGGATGTGTTTTCGGTTCTGTGCACCCTGAATGTGGGGCATGTGTCTGAGCAGTTAGGGAGGGAGGGCAGCTTTAATAATCAAACCTCCCAGGTGTTCCTGCAGATTTAAGGCTGTTGCAAGAGTCTAAACCTTCATTTCAGTCTCACCACAGATTGTCTTTGCCACTGACCCACAAGTCCTTGGTATTGGCGTATGGTCCCTGGGATTTCCGAGTGGGTCCCTCCTCCAAGCCGTGCCCTTCTAGGGCCTCTGCTGAGGGAAGGTTGTGCTGCATCACAAGTGCACACCATCCCTCAAGGGAAGTTCTGGGCCGCCAGGTCATGTAGGTGTGTTCCCAGCCTGCTGTAAGGATGGCTGTATGGGGCATGTCAATTTCCCCCTCTTCGCACAGCTCCGGCCTCCCAGCTCTGGGACAATTAGCTGTGGGTGCATGAAAGGCTATTGTCCATGCCTGATATTGTGGCATGTGCGTGCGTTGCTGGAAACACTCCCTGTCACACTGGGTTTTTTGGCGCGGCTCTGGGCTGTGGCACCAGCACCGGGCAGGAGCGCTCCCAGCCCGCCAGGAAGATGGCTGCAAGGGGCATGGTTATCTTCCCCCTTTGGCTCACCTCTACCTTCCTGGCTCTGAGACAATTAGCAGCGGGTGTGCAAAAGGCTATCTTCCATGCCAGATATTGAGGCATTGGCACAGCCCGTTCCTGCCACGCTTCACTGTGTGGTTCTCACTGCCATATCTGCAGCCACCCCTGGGCTTCTTAAAAAAGAACTAGTCTGCCTCCAAACGCCAACCCACAGTTTCCCCAAACCGCAGCGTGGCTGCCGGATATTCAGCAGGCTTACTCACTCGTTTCAGAACACAGACTCCCAGTTTCACCAAGTGCATGGTCCCTGTGGATTTAGCAGACCTTATCCAGCTGGTGCATCTCTGGAACTGGTGTTCTGGGTCACTTTCTGGCTTTTATCTAGTAGTTTTCATGGAGGTGTTTTTTTACCCTGTCTCTCCTAACTGCCATCTTAGGTTCTCTGACAAATAGACTTTAAATGCAAAACTGTTATAAGAGACAAAGAAGGACACTATATATTAATAAAAGGAGCAATCCACTAAGAAGAAATAACAATCATAAATAATTATGCAGCTAACCAGGGCGTTCTAAAATACACAAGGAAAACACTGACAATACTGAAGGGAAAAACAGACACCTCTACAATAATAGCTGGAGACTTCAACCCACCACTCTCATGAATAGATAAAACATCTAGACAAAGGGTCAATAAGGAAACAGAGAACTTGAATAATATGATAAATGGACTAGACCTAAAAGACATATAGAACATTGCACCCCAAAACAACAGGATATACATTCTTCTCAAGTGCACGTGGATCATTTTCCAGGATAGACCACATGTGTCACAAAACAAGTCTCAAAAATTTTAAAAAGATTGAAGTTATACAAAGAACTTTCTCTGGCCATAATGAAATGAAGATGGAAATCAATAACAGATGGACAACTGGAAAATTCACAAATATTTGGAGCTTAAATAACATACTCTTTTTTTCTTTCTAACGTAATCATATTGAGATGTATTCACACACCATACAATCCATCTAAAGTATACAATCAGTGGTTCACAATATCATCATATATTTGTGTATTCATCACAATGATCATTTTTTTATTATTTGCATTACTCCAGAAAAAGAAATAAAAAGAAAAAAGGTGACCCCAAACATATACTATATCCCTTACCTCTCCCTCTCATTGATCACTAGTATTGCACTTTACCCAATTTTAAGACTTACAATAGAAGTAGGTTAACCAAAATAGTGTAGTATTTTCGTATATATATATATATATATATATATATATATCTCAGTGGAACAGAACAAAACACCTAGATGTAGATCCATACAGACACAGACACCTGGCTTTTATATATATATATATATAGTTATATATAGTTATATATAGTTATATAAACATTATTAAAGATCAAGGCTACTGAATTACAGTTCAACAACTTCAGTCATTTCCTTCTGGCTGTTCTAAAACATTAGACATGAAAATAATATCTATATAATGAGTCTCAGAATTGACAGTCATTTGTTAAATCCAAATTTCACAGATCCACCTCCTCCCTCTCATTTGATCTTTCTCTCAATCTTCAGGGATATCTGAACAATGACCATTTTAACTTTTTCATGCTGGAAAATGGTGTTGAACTTCTGGGGTAGAGTATGAAAGTGGTTGATGTTCTTGGAGAGACTGGTACCTCTGGGTTTCAGGGCTTATCTGGCATAGGATCAATCTGGAGGACTTAAGTTTCTGAAAAAATAATCTTACTAAGAAAAACTTTTATAGAGACTTAGATAGAGCCTGATGCACTCCTTAGGGTTTTCAGGAATACTGTTTGTTGGGACTTGGCATACTGTGGTAGTTTGCAATATCTGGCTAAAGC
Source organism: Choloepus didactylus (assembly GCF_015220235.1). NCBI lineage: Eukaryota > Metazoa > Chordata > Mammalia > Pilosa > Megalonychidae > Choloepus > Choloepus didactylus. The sequence continues at coordinate 29,570,852 of NC_051334.1, read as the reverse complement.
TTGCATAAGAGTAACCTCCAGAATGACCCCTTGACTCTTTTTGAAATCTCTTAGCCGCTGAAACTTTTCTCCCTTTTGGTCCAGAATGAAGTTTCAATCCCATGATATCAGGGCCAGGCTCACTCTGGGAATCATGTCCCACATTTCTAGGGAGATTTACACTCCCGGAAGTCATGTCCCATGTAGGGGGGAGTATAGTGAGTTTACTTGCAGAGTTGGCTTAAAGAGAGGGGCCACATCTGAGCAACAAAAGAGGCTCTCTGGATGTGACTCTTAGGCATAATTACACGCAGGTCTAGCTTTGCCATTGCAGAAATAAGTTTCATAAAGGCAATCCTCAATATCGAGGACTTGACTTAATCAATTGTGAGTCCTAGTGCCTGAGAGAATATCAGGAATTCCCCAGGTGTGGAAGTTTAATAGTTCCACATTCTCCCCCAGTCCCTCAAGTAGACTTTGCAAATACTTTTTTATTTTTGGCCCCAAATACTCTGGAATATATCTGAGTATTACATTTACCTGTACAGAATATTAGGATCTCATTCCCTATTCTAGGTTCCATGAATTTGGGTTGTTTAAATAAACTGACCAGACAGGTTAAATTAGATAGTGTGCTACAGAAAATTTAAATTTTGGGCAAAATAAACACTTCTTCCTTTGGTTTCACACAGAAAAACAACACACTCTTAAATAATCAGTGGGTCAAAGAAGAAATTGCAAGAGAAATCAGTAAATATCTGGAAATGAATGAAAATGAGAACACAACATACAAAAACGTATGGGATGCAGTGAAGGTAGTGCTGAGAGGGAAATTTATAGCCCTAAATGCCTACATTAAAAAAGAAGAAAGAGCTAAAATCAAAGACTTAACTGTACACCTGGAGGAACTAGAAAAAGAGCAGCAATCTAATCCCAAAGCAAGCAGAAGGAAAGAAATAAGGATTAGAGGAGAAATAAATGAAATTGAGAATAGAAAGCTATAGAGAGAATCAACAAACCCAAAAGTTGGTTCTTGGAGAAGATCAGTAAAATTGACAAACTCTTAGCTGGACTGACAAATAAAAAAAAAGGAGAGAAGATGCAAATAAACAAAGTCAGAAATGAGATGGGGGACATTTCTACTGACCCTACAGAAATAAATATCATGAACAACTCTATGCCAATGAATTAGAGAACCTAGATGAAATGGACAAATTCCTAGAAACACACAACTTACACTGACTCTAGAAGAAATAAAAGACATCAACAGCTGGAAGCAAAGAGATTGAATCAGTCATTAAGGCCTCCCAACAAAGAGAAGCCCAGGACCAGATGGCTTCACCGATGAATTCTACCAATCCTTATCTCACATCTTATACAAAAATTAATGAAAAATGGATCAAAGACCAATATATAAGTGCCAGGACCGTAAAACTCCCAGAGGAAAATGTAGGAAGTATCTTCAGGATTTTGTATTTGGCAATGGTTTCTTAGACTTTACACCCAAAGTACAAGCAACAACAGAAAAAATACATAAATAGGACCTCTTCAAAATTAAAAACTTTTGTGCATCAAAGGACTCTGTCAAGAAAGTGAAAAGGCAGCCTACTCAATGGGAGAAAATATTTGGAAACCACATATTTGATAAGGGTTTTTTTTAAATTTTATTTTGAAATAAATTCAAAGTTACAGGTACAGTTGCAAAAACAATACAAACCCCATACACAGCACACCCTGACCCCCCTCCCCCGATACCCCGATCCATCAACTTTAACATGCTGTCACACCGCCATTTCTTTCTTTCCCTCCCTCCCTCCCTATCATCCATCATCTATTGCTCTGTCTTCTGAACATATGAGAGCAAGCTGCACACATCCTTGAACAAACAATATAATTCACATATACAATTCCCATGAACAAGAACATTCTTTTATGCAATCCCGTTAAGCGCAGCTAAGGAGTTCAAGAAATTCAACATTGATACAAAGCTTACATTCTATATTTCCTTTTTTTTTCCTTATGTCCCAACTGTGTCCCTTTGAGCCTCCTGTCCTCCATCCTCAGATCCCATCCAGGATCATCCTTGGCATTCAATTGTCTTCTATTTAGACTTTTTTTTTTTCCAATTGTGGAAACATATATACAGCCTAAATCTTCCCATTCCACCCCCTCCCTAGCATTCCATTAGTGGGATTAATCACATTTAGAGTGTTGTAATGCTATCACCTTCCCACCATCCATTACTAGAAATTTCCCTTCACCTCAAACAGCAACCCTACACTCATTTCTTAACTCCCTATTGCCCCTTCCCCCACTTCTCATAACCCATACTCTACTTTTCATCTCTATGGTCATATTCTCTGATAATTTCTTTGTGTTTACTGTGGGGCTTAAATTTAACCTCTTAAATCCATAACAATCTTGTTTTTCTTTGATACCAACTGAACTTCAATAGGACCCATAAACTATGTTCCTATACTTCTCCATTCCCCTGCCTTTATATAGTTCTTGTCAAATATTATGTATTTTACATTGAGTCCAAAACCACTGATTTGTGATTGAGTTTATGTATTTTATATCCTGTAGGAAGTAAATAGTGGAGTTACAAATAAAAAATTATTGACTTCTATTTGTATTCCATTGTGGTCAGAGAATGTGCCTTGAATATATTCATTTTTTTTTAATTTATTGAGGCTTATTTTATGTCCCAGCATATGGTTTATTCTGGAGAAAGATCCATGATCAATAGAGAAAAATGTGTGTCCTGGTGATTTGGGATGTAAGGTTCTATATATGTCTGTTAAAATTCTCTATATCGCTCTCTCCTTTTCTTTGTTTCTCTGTCGGTAGGGCTCTCTTTAGTATCTGAAGTAGGGCAGGTCTTTGATTCGCAAAATCTCTCAGCATTTGATTGTCTATGAAGAATTTAAGCTCTCCCTCAATTTTGAAGGAGAGTTTTGCTGGATAAAGTATTCTTGGTTGGAAATTTTTCTCTCTGAGAATTTTAAATATGTCATGCCACTGCCTTCTCGCCTCCATGGTGGCCACTGAGTAGTCACTAGTCTTATGTTGTTCACTTTGTATGTGGTGAATTGCTTTTCTCTTGCTGCTTTCAGAACTTGCTCCTTCTCTTTAGTATTTGACAGTCTGATCAGAATATGTCTCGGAGTGGGTTTATTTGCATTTATTCTATTTGGAGTTCACTGGGCATTTATGCTTTGTGTATTTATATTGTGTAGAAGGTTTGGGAAGTTTTCCCCAACAATTTCTTTGAATACTCTTTCTAGACCTTTACCCTTCTCTTCCCCTTCTGGGACACCAATGAGTCTTAAATTTGGACATTTTATTTTATCTATCATATCCCTGAGATCCGTTTTGATTTTTTCAATTTTTTTCTCCATTCTTTCTTTTGTTCTTTCATTTTCTGTTCTGTGGTCTTCTAGGACGCTGAGTTGTTGTTCAACTTCCTCTAATCTTGTATTATGAGTATCCAGAGTCTTTTTCATTTGGCCAACAGTTTCTTTTATTTCCATAAGATCTTCTATTTTTTTATTTCCTCTTGCAATTTCTTCTTTATGCTCTTCTAGGGTCTTCTTTATGTCCTTTATATCATGTGCCATGTTCTTCTTCATGTCCTTTATATCCTTTGCCATGCTCTCATTCTTTGACTGTAGTTCTTTGATTAATTGTGCCAAGTACTATGTCTCCTCCAATCATTTGATTTGGATGTTTGGGATTGGGTTCTCCATATTGTCTGGTTTTAGCAAATGCTTTAAGATTTTCTGTTGTTTCTGGCCTTTTGGCATTTGCTTTGCTTGATAGCTGTGATCTTCCAGGACCTCTGCTGAGGGAAGGCTGTGCTATTTCACAAGTGCACGCCTTCCCTCAAGGGAAGCCCCGGGCTGCCAGGCCATGCAGGGGCACTCCCAGCCCGATGCAAAAATGGCTGAATGGGGCATCTCAACCCCCCCTTTTCACACAGCTCTGCCTTCCCAGCTCCGGGACAACTAGCTGTGGTTGTACCCTAGGCCACTGTCCACAGCCAATATTGTGGTATGTGTGGGGTGCTGTGGGATACACTCCCCGTCAGATTGGGTTTCCTGGTGCGTCTCTGGGCTGTGGGTGCGGCCCCGGGCAGGAGTGTCACCAGCATGCCGGGAAGCTGGCTGCAAGAGGTGCGGTTTCTTTCTCCTTTTGGCTCTCCCCTCTGTCCCTCTGACCCCGGGACAATCAGCAGCAGGTGTGGGGAGGGCTATCCTCCATGCCAGACACTGAGGCATTGGCTACAGCCTGCTCCTGCAGTGCTTCATTGCATGGTTCTCACTGCTGTATCTGCAGCCGCTCCCAGGCCCCACATCACAGCGCAGCCGTGGGACTTTCAGTCGGCTTACTCACTCGCTTCGGAATGCAGACTCCCGGTTTCACCAAGTGCACGGCCCCTGTGGATTTAGCAGACCTTGTCTGGCTGGTGCATCCATGGAAGTGGTATTCTGGGTCTCTTTCTGTTTTTTATGTAGTATTTTTCACGGAGGTGTTTCTTTGCCCTGTCTCACCTAGCCGCCATTTTAGGTTCTCCTCTCTTGATAAGGTTTTAATATCCAGAATATATAAAGCAATCCTACAGCTCAACAATAAAAAAACAAACAGCCCAATTTAAAAATGGGCAAAAGACTTGAATAGACATTTTTACAAAGAGGAAATACAAATGGCTAAAAAGCACATGAAAAGATGCTCAAGATCACTATTAGGAAACGCAAATCAAACCACAGTGAGATAACATTTCATTCTTGTAGAATGACCACTGTTAAAAGAACAGAAAATTACATGTGTTTGAGAGGATGTGGAGAAATAGGAACACTCAAACAGCACTGGTGGGAATGTAAAATGGTGCAGCCTCTGTGGAAGATAGTTTAGAGGTTCTTCGGGAAGCTAAGTATAGAATTGTCATATAATCTGGCAATCCTGCTACTAGGTATATACTGGGAACAACTGAAAGCAGGATGCAAACAGATTATTTGCACACCGATGTTCATAGCGACATTCTTCACAATTGCGTAAAGATGGACGCAAACCAATTGTCCATCAACCAATGAATGGATAAACAAATATGATATATACATACAATGGAATATTATTCAGGTATAAGAAGGAATGAAGTCCTGATGCATGTGACAACATGGATTAACCTGGAGGACATTATGTCGAGTGAAATAAGTCAGACACAAAAGGACAAATATTGTATGATCTCACTGAAATGAACTAATTATAATAAGCTAACTCATAGAATTAAGATCTAGAATATCAGTTACCAGGAGATAGAATGAGGGTTGAGAATGGGGAGTTGATGCTTAATTTGTGAAGAATTTTTAATTAGGTTGATTGTAAATGTTTGGAAATGAATAGAGGTGATAATGAACATTATTATTAGTGTAATTAACAGTGCTGAATTATGGGTGTGGTTGTGATTGAAAGGGGAAGTTTAGGGTTGTGTATGTCACTAGAAGGAAAGCTAGAGAATAAAACATGGGACTGTATAACATAGTGAACCCTGTTGTGGACAATGACTGTGGTTAATAGTACAAATGTAAGAATGTTCTTTCATGAATTATAACAAAAAATTCTACTTGCCATCATCTGACATGAGGTAGGGCAGCTTTGGGGGCAAATTTTAGTTTTAAACTTAGTAAGTTTGAGATGTCTATTTGACATCCAAGTGTACATGCTGAGTTTGAGAAGGTCAAAATTTTTTTTATCAGGCAATTGGATCTTTACTCAAGAAAAATCCAATTTTGACTAAATTGCCATTTCCACAAATAGTAGCAGAATCAATGAGTGAAACATTAACATCAAACAAAATGCATGATTAATGGAGAATTTGAATGTTTTATTGTTATTAAAGGGTTTCTTATTTTGCTGCAAGGCTTGTTGCTTCATTGTATGAATATAGCACCAGCAAACATGGTATACTGCAAAATTAAGATAGTATTGTTCCTCACCTGACACTTTACAACTAACAAAAACTTACATCCACTCCCAGTTATTTCCAATGAAAATATCCTTAAGTATTTTGACCCCAATCCAGGGATTGAAGTAAGCAAGTTACAATATTATGTAAGGCTTAAGGTAACAATCTTACCCATGAATTACATGAATTTTACAAGTAGTTTTTACCTCAGATAATTTCATGATCATAGTCTAAATCATTGGGTGATGTGAAAAATTTTGTTTATCTGCTATCATTAGAAAGTTAAGGGATATTTTCTTGGAATAGCATGGTTGGAACAAGTAGTTTCTGTTTTCCTGTTGGTATTGCTAAAAGTTGCTATTATAAATTTCTATCCACCAGTAATTTAAAATACTGCTGCATTAAGTTGTTCCAGACTAGTTTATTTAGGGTTCCATTTTCACTCTTCAGTAGAATTTATGTGTTGTTTCTCATATGCTTCTTCACTCATTAGTTCATCAAGTTCTGAAGGACTACTCAGGGGCATCTTGATCAGCCAACCATCTTCATAACAAGATTTGTTTACAAATCCTGGATTTTCTGCAAGCGCTTCCTTAATTTCTGTTATTTCTCCTGATAGAGGAGAATAAAGTTCACTAGCAGCTTTCACACTTTCCAAAGCACCAAACTCCTCTTGTTTGTTCAATTTTGTCCCAACCTCGGGAAGACTACAGTAAATGACATCTCCCAAAGCTTCCTGTGCAAAATTGCTTGATTCCCACTGTTCCAGTACTATTTTCTGTTGTTCTCCATTCATGTTTGTCCGTGTATTTTTGCACTGAGAGGAGAGCAGAGCAGAGCGAGGCCGGTGCACAGCGTCGGAACAGCTCCTGCCCTCAGCCCCCAGGGCTGCGGCGGGCAGGAGGTGGCGGGCGCCGAGGCCACGAAGGCTGCAGATGACCATCCGCATGCTCCGTGCGGCGCGCAGCGTCTTGTTTGTGGGGGTGGGCAGGGTGGCATTGCGGTGACTCGGTCACCGGGCCGTCGGGGACGGGGCGGGGATGGCCTAGAAAGGGCAAATTTTTCTATAACAGCATTCTTCTGCCCCCAACCTCTGCATCCTCATTCCCTGCTCCTGAAAAATAATCACTTTCAACTTTTCTAGTGATTCCTTCTGTTACCTCCATATTTCAGATGCCATGCTGTATTAGTCAAGATAATACAGGCTGTGCTGTGGAAAAAAAAAAATTAAACCCAGAAATCTCAATAACTTAACACAAAGATTTTAAAACAAAAATTTTATTTCTCACTGCTTCAAAGATCATCTTAGGTCTGCAGGCCCTTTCCTTCATGGGGTGACTCAGGAATCGAAGCTACCTTCATCTTGTGGTGCTGCCATCACTATTCATGGTTTCCGGGGTTATATGTCCTCTCTTGAGGGCAGAGGGTAGAGAGGGATTTTTTAAATTATTATTATTATTATTTTTTTAGAGAGGGATTTTTTAAGGTCAAGGTCTAGGAGAGGCTTAAATCACTTCAAACATCATCCCACTGATCATTGCTGAATCATGTGGTCCCAACTTAGGCTTGGAAATGTAGTCTTCCTATAAGGTTGGGGAGACAAAGAAGAAACAGGATTTAGTGAAAACATAACATAGTCTTTGTCTTGTACATTTATATTCTTATTTCTTGATTTTTCAATTTTATAAAATACAAATTGATTTCCTACTATGGAAGGTGAAGGTTTAACTCATAATGTCCTCCCTCCCAGTACCTCCAACATTTCTTCTCTTTTTTTCTATTCTCCTAAAAAGTTGTATTACAATTTCTGTTTAAATCATTATTTGATATGTACATTTTATGATGTGTAAATAGTGTTTACTAATGAGCCACAAAGTGTGCCTTGATGATATTTTCCTTGTTGTAGAAGTTTCTGCTTTCCATGGAGTTAATAACTAACCCATTTTCGTTGTTTTTGGTGAAATATGTGCTGATCACTGATTTGTCCCCAAATTCATATATATGTATGTGTGTGTGTGTGTGTGTGTGTGTGTGTGTGTGTTTTCTAGATGCTCTTCAAATGGCAATTTAAATTTTAAAAAGTTTATTTGCAGAAGATTTTCCTGGCATGTCATAGCACAGTACAGGGCTATTCACACATGAGCACTCAATGAAAGCATTGATAAAGCTTTAGATATGATTTTTAAATCTGAAGTAAAATTTGAACAGTGAGGTGAGTAGCTTCTTATAACAGGCTAAATATGTGTGTGTCTGTCTTTCTGTGTATGCATGTGTGCTTACAAATTTTAAGGGTAGGATTTTTCTAGTGCTTTATGCCTTTAAAAACACTAAACTTTATGTATTTTGGAGTAAACAATGCAAAGATACAAAATAGTGTAAAGTGAAAAGCTATTCTGTCCCTGAACTGGAGGCAACAAATGAGATCAGTTTCTTGTGAATTCTTCCAGGAACATTTAAGCTTATAAATATTTATATTTATTAATACAAGTGGAAGAATACTACACATGCTCTTCTGCACTTTGCTTTTTACACTTTACAATGTATCTTGGAATCCATTCTATACTGTTACATATAGACTTGACTCATTCTTTGTAACAGCTGCATAATATTCCATTTGATGGATGTACCATAATTTCTTTAGCTGGTTCCCTATCAATAGACACATATGAAAACATTGTTTTCAACATTGCGACTATTACAAAGACATTGTAATAATAAACTTGTACACAGTGAATTTCACATATGTAAGTATGTGTGCTTTTCATTAATCTCATTTAATCTCTAATATATTTCATGAAAGGAACAATGACAATCTTTAAAAATCAAAAACAAAATCACTGGATGTTTGAGAACAGATGGAGAACAGATTGGGGAAGGTGAAAGTGTAAGCAGAGAAATGAGTTAGGAGGCATCTGCACTAGTGCAAGTAAGAGAATGATGGTAGCCAGGTCTAGAGTGAAGACCAAAGGGTCAAGTTTGGGACATTTTGTTTGAGATAGGTTAATTTGTCAAAAAGGCTATTGGATATACCAGTCTAGAGCTGTTATATGAGACCTGTGTTGGAAACTCATTCTGGAAATAATTGGCAAATAGATGGAAATTAAAGGCTGGGAAGAGGATGAGATCACTAAGGGGGAAAACATGGGGTGAGACAGGAGGAGGGCCTAAGAATGTGAGCCCAGACAAAGGACAACATTTGCAATTTGCATAGCAGAGATTGAGCTGTCTAAGGAGACTAGAAAGGAATACTTGGAGAGGTAGGAATATAATCAGGATAGTATACTGTCATGAACTCCTAGGGAAGAGTGTTTCAAAAAGGAGGAAATTACCAACTTTTTCCCCCCAAAATTGCTGAAAGACCTCTCCTGTACCTATTCAATGCTTTTACGGCCCATTTAATTTTTATTTCATGCTAGTTACTTTTTTTGTTTGCACTTTTAAGTGTGTGATTAAGTAATTCTGTTTCCCCCACTGGAATGTAAGCTCCATGAAGGCAAAGATGATAAATGTTTTGCCCACCATTATATCACCAGCACCTAGAACAGAGCTTGGCAAACAGTGTTAAAATATTAATGGAAGAAATGGTAGTGCAACATGAGGGCTGAAATAATGTCATTGAATATAATAATGAAAGTCATCTGTGACCTCATCAGAGGAATTCTTTAGAGAAACTGGGAAAACAGCCATATGGAATTACTGGAAGAGTGAGTGGGAGATGAGAACAAGGGAAGCAGGTGTAGACGACTCTACTGAGAATTTGGCTGTAAAGGAGGATAGAGCTGGGCGGTAGCTGGAAAGTAAAGTAAGGCTACAGGTGGCAGAAAAACATCTTCAACATCAAAATTTTTTTAACTCCTATAAACCAGTTCATATAATTACCTATTCTTTTCTGGAAATTATCTTTTTCTATTCTGAAGTAGGAAGAACATGATTATTGACGGTAGTTAGTATCACAAATTCTGCCACTCCGAGCATCTCTTTTGTGTCCTTTCTAATAATTAAAATGGTATGAGACACCAAAGATTGTGAATTTATATTCTTTCTCAGAGGAGACAATGCAGTTAGATACATGTGTCAAATAATTAGAACTTGGCCCCTGAGAAGAATTGGAAATTCATAAACATTTAATTCAAGATGAACTATTTCCTGAAAAATAACAAATGTGTGCTTGACTGTTTCCTTATCTTCAAATAACATATGCTCAATGAAGAAAACAGTAATCAAAAAAGCATAAATTAGGATCATCTGTAGAGCCACCAGACAGATATAATCACTATTAACATATATATTAAATAAAAAAAGTTATGGAAATCCCTAAGCCCCAGGACCTAGCACATAGGTGCTAAAAAATAACTATATAAATACACACACACACACACACACACACACACACACATTTTCTGGTCAGATAAATGTAATTGGTATCAAAATATATATACAGTGCAATAAAGTGATGAAATTAGCACTTCAAAATATCTACATTTTGATCTATAGCTATAGCTTTAAGGACATCTACATATCTACCTACATCTTAGAGATAATATTGTTTAAACTCCCAGTTAAATCTTTTGGTGGGGGTTGAGGAGTTTTGAACTGCCAGGAGTACCGATTTAGTCAAGCTAATGTCTGAAGGTCCTACTTACAGTATTGAGCAAGGTGATTTATCGATTGGCCTACATCTGAGTTGCAGGTGTATTCCCCTCTCCTCTATTCTTGACAATTTAGAGAAATGAAAGGGCTATTTGTGGCATTTTTGTTCAAAGATGTTTTTTGGTAACACTGTGTGTGGAGTGGGTGGCGTTAGGAGTGTTACTGCTGGGGACCCCAAGCCTGCAGTGGTATGGAAAGGGAGCTTCAGCGGGAAGTGGATCTCAGCACTCTAGGCAGTGCTGATGTTTCCCACACCCAGTGCGCTTGCTCTGACCAGTAGGAATTACACATGCTCTGGCCATGGGTAGGAACCTAGAGTCTCAGAAATCTGTTCTAGGGGGACTAGACTGGTGACATCGATCATTGGGTTTTCAGAGAACTCTTCCACTCTTTTTTTTTTTTTTTTTGGTAAATAGTACTTTTTTTAAATGCAATTTTATTGAGATATATTCACACACCATACAATCATCCAAAGTGTACAATCAGTTGTTCACGGTATCCTCATATAGTTGTGTATTCATCACTGCAATTTTTGAACATTTTCATTATTCCCCCCAAAATAAGAATAAGAATAAAAATAAAAACAAAAGTAAAAAAGAACACCTAAAACATCCCATCCCCACCTCCCCCCTATTTTGCATTTAGTTTTAGTGCCCATTTTTCTACTCATCTGTCCATACATTGGATAAAGGGAGTGTGAGCCACAAGGTTTTCACAATCACACAGTCACACACCGTATAAGCTATATAGTTATACAATCATCTTCAATCTTCCACTCATTTTGCTATGTGACCTCAGGAAGATTAGGTCACCTCTCTGAGCTGCCCGCAGTTATTTAAATCAAGACCTTTTCTTGCAAGCGATGGCAATTTAATGTAAAGTTGTATAAATGAAAAGGGAAATTTATTGTCTCATAGGATAATATGAGAATAACTAACATCTGTTGAGAACTTTGTTTTCTGAAGCCTGTTCTAAGAGCTTTGTATGTGTTTGCTTATTTAAAATCTGTCCACAGTTCTATATAGCAGGTGCTACTATTATCTCCATTTTACAGATAAGAAAACCAAAGCACAGAGCAGTGCCCAAGGATATGTAGTTAGTAAGTATGAAGCTGGGATTCACTTCCATAGCAGATGTTCAATAAATATTTGTTGAAGTAACACATGAATAGCCAGAAAGTGACCAGTATAGGTAGATCAGTTGGCTGCAAGTAATAAAACATTTATGAAGCCAAATGTATGATTTTTTTTCCACATGAGTCGCTTAGTTTTTTTCTGTTTCGTGGTACCAGTGGCATCCTTATCTTCACCTATCCCTGCTTCTGGTCACCTGACCAGCCAATGCATGAAGAGACTATGTCATTACCAGGATTAACACCTTAAGCAAGCCTTACAAATGGGGGATCAGTAGCACAATTTCATGTATGAGATGGTCAGCACAGGAATCATTTTTCAATCACTCTGTTTGGAATTCAAAGCTTTTAAATAAAAACAGATATATGCAGAGTTTAAAATAGCCAGGAGGATCTGCCCCTACATATAAAGAAATGTCTGCATTTCATTCAATGTATTTCTTACCTATTTATACCTTACCTTCTTTCAAAAGGAATTTCAGGTAGTTGAGACTACTTTATAAGGTTCTAAGTCGTCTAAGAAGCCCTCCTTGTAGATATCCCATTTAAAATACAAGATAATTGAGTTACCATAGAGTTAAGCTAAGCTAAGCTAAAAAATATGATTGCTAAAAGTGAGAAATAGAAAACAATAAAAAGCAAGAAACTACGGTAAAAGTATGTAATCCCAAACAAACAGATTAAACTACCACAAATTATAATAATATTTATATAATTTATAAATCCAAATTATAATAATTAACAATAGTATAGAATGCCTTGAGGTTCAGTATTGATATAATTTATGGAATGCTCACTGTGTATTAAGTACTTTTTGTGTATCCATTCATCAAATGTTTTTTGAGCATCTCCTATGTGCCAAACCTAGTTCTAGGTGGTAGGGATATGATAGTGAACCAAACAGATACAGTTCCCTCCCCCTTGGTTTATATTTTAGTGGTGATATGGAAAATAAACAATGTAAATAAGTTAGATACACAGTACATTAGGGAGCGATAATCCTCACAACTCTCATAAGAAGTGGGAGTTATTACTCCACATTTCAGAGGAGGAATGTATGACCTGGGATAGCTTGACTCTGTCATCTCCTCTCTTCAGGTCCCCAAAGGACCTTCTCACCCTTTGTCGCTGAAATTAGCATATGACCTTCCTCATCAGGTGAAGTTAGGGATGCTATGGGACTAGGGTGGGCAATGGCATTATGGCATCTCCTACCCACCCATGGGAGAGCATCATATGGCCCAGAGAGTAGAATTAATGCCCAAATGTCATATAAAGTCAAAGCCAGAATAGCAAGTCCAACACTGAGTCCTCATTCCAAGGGCCAAGCAGAAGATGGCAAGAGAATCTTTAAGTGAAGGAGAGGTGAAAGTATCATAGGGATTGAAAAATCTGCTGGATTTGCCAAGGAGGAGAATGTGAATATCTTTTGAAGGCCAGGCTAAGTGGTATGAAAGAGGCAGGAATGAGACTGGAGTAGCTTGAGCAGTGGAAGAAAAGTACGTAAAGCTAGATAGCATATAATAGAGTGGTAAATAAATAGAATTATGGGGTAAAAATGAAATTTAATTATGACTGAAGGAACAAAGGAGCCTCTCTATGGAAGAGTAGACATTGAAAAATGGCAAATATTCAAATGGTTAAAGATGGGAGAGAAACACATTGGATGAAGAGAACAGGTCATGCAAAGATACAGAAGTAGGTAAGTGAAGAGAAAGTCAGTAGTTCAATCTGACTGTATGGTAGAAAATACATTTGGGATTAGAGGCCAATAAAATTGGAAAGGAGGCTAGGGATAGAACGTAAAGCTCCTGGAATACCACAAAATTTTAACAAAATAATTAAATTTCTTCTTAAAGAGTTAGACACTAGCAAATTTTATTTATTTTGAGAATACTGCAATTAAAACTAAGCAAAACATATCTGCTCTGTAGGGAATTGAGAAGCTAATTAACTAATCAAGCATAGTTTATTAAGTAGCAACCCAGTACACCTCATCTTATTCTGTTTTTACCCCTGTTATAACAACACTATTGACCCGCAATACCTGGAAAGTACAGCATTCAACTGGGACAACTGCTAAATTTCCTCTTGTTAGTTCTAGAAATTTAAATAATTTTTATTAAAAATTACGTTCTTTCAAACCTGCTGTAGCTTTATCCAATTTGATTATATTTGGGGAAAAGATCACTATAAACATAGATAAGCAAGTTAATTTTAAGGTTCCTTAGGGTCTCATAATATTTTCCCAGCAATTTGCTTGATGTCTCTACTATGGCTGATACTATTGTTTGCCTACCCAATACCCATATGCTTCTGTGAGAAACATTAGCAAAACACAATTTATGTAATAGAGGCTGATAGTTTCAGAGACTCACTTTCTTAGTGTCCCTTGCAGTGAAGGATGACCATGTGGCTCTGTTCTAACCAATAAGGAATAAAGAGGTTTCTCCTGGGGTATTGGGCAAAGATTACCTACCCCCTCAACAAAAATAGAAGGACATGAGATACCATAAGTGTTCTCTCTTGCTACTGTGGTCATTATCTTCTTTCTGGATGGATAGTTACTTGAGGATGTGGTTCTTGGAGCTGTAGCAGCAATCTTTTGACCATAAGGTACAAGCTTGTACATGAAGAGCCATCGTATTGAATATGGTAGATCAGAAGGATGGAAACAGCCCGAGTTCTCAATAGCGCCATGGAACTAAATCTCTACCCTGTAACTACCTACTTCCAGAATGCTAGTTATATGAGATGATTAAGTGTATTTTCTGTTTAAGCCACTTTTAGTTGGGGATTTTTTTCCTTGAAGCTGAAAGCAAATTAACTGATCCACCTACATTGGCCACTTTCAATATGGTTATCATTCAGTGATTCAACAAATATTTACTACTGATCTACTGTGTGCCAGACACTATGTTAGTGAATAACACAGACACTGTTCTCACCTTTTGGAGCTTATACTCTCAATGAAGTACTTTATAAGATGAATTACTTGATAATATTATCAACCAACATTAATACCTTAGCATAACCATTTTTTCTCCTTATTTTCTTTAGAAGTCAGCTCAGCATTTTTTTAGCCCCAGGTTCTATCCCCACTGTTTTGCCTACAGTAAGTACTCAATCAATCTATCATAATCTAGTGAAGACTTTTGCTTAGCAAATGTAGCTCTGTATCATTTATCTATTGCTCTAATAATTCTGCATAGCAAACTGCTCTAAAACAATAACCCCTGTTTATTGCTCATGTGTCCATGGGTAAACTGGGTGATTCTTCTGGTCTGGACTGGGCTCATTCATGTAGCTGCAGATTGGGTAGGTGGATCTGTGGATCTGAGCTGGAACCTCACACATATCTGGAGACAAGCTGGCTCTTGGTTGGTGTAGAATGGCCCAGTTGGGATAACTAGACTCTTCTCCACCAGCCTCTTGCATCCCTCCAGCAGGCTAGCCCAGGCATTTTCTCATGGTGGTGGCAGGGTCTAAGAAAAAGAAAGTCATGACACAGAAGTACTTTTCCAAACCTATACTAGTGTCAAGTTTGCTAATGACTGATTGGCCAAAGCAAGTCACGTAATCAAACCCAGAGTCATTGTGGGAATAGGGTTGCCTGATAAAAAATATTGGACACCCAGTAAAATTTGAATTGCAGATCAACAACTAGTAATTATTCTAGGATATATATGTCAGGAAGCCATATGTGAGAGGGCACTATCAAAGGGCATGGATACCGGGAGGGTGAAAAATTGGGGTTGTTAATCTATCCACCGCACATTCTCATCCTCTGTGTTCCTTCTCACTTTACCTATATCTAGCCTTAATAAACCTCTTGAACTTCCTGAGATATGCCATGTTCTCTCATGTTTTATTGTTCCTTCAGAGGCTATTCCCTATATATGGAACAGGTTTCTTCCATGTCTTAACTTGGCTAAACCCTAACCACCTTCAAGACCTAGGTCAGGCTTTCAATACCTCAAGTTGGGATGAATGGCCCTAGTGTGTGCTCCTACAGCCCCAGGGCATAGCTCTCTTCTGGCATGTAATTTATTTACTAAACATGCACATAGCACTGATCATGTGCCAGGCACTGTTCTAAGTGCTTCACTCCCTTAATCCTCCTACCAACCCTGTGGCATATGTGTTATCAATAACCTCATTATTATCACGCCATTTTATAACCACCGGCATTTTTGTTGATCTCCCCCATTGTACTGGAGGGCATGGATTGTGTTATAGTTATCTCCATGCCTAGCACAGGGCCTGACACATAGTAAGTATTCAATAAAGGTTTGCTGAGTGAATACATTTATCAGCTATGTGAAAAGTCATTCAGGGTTAAGGTAGGTTTGTATGGAATTGGCACAGATGATCAGGAGGCAGCTGGCATATGGGGTTCTTGAGGGGAATGGAGGAAAGAGCAAGATCCATCCCAGAAGACTCTTTGCAAACAGAGGGCATTGGGAGGGCATTGGCTCCTCAAAGGGTCACAGAATGGACAAGAGAGCAGCAAACAAAAACAGCAGAAGAAACACAACCTTTGCCTACTTCACAGTTTTGTCCAGCATCATCTCTGAGGACAAAGCTGGGAATACAAGGCCAGGGGGTTATATTTCCTAGGTTGCCAGGGAATCCAAAGACCTTCAGTCTGTAACAAACAAAGGATTATTAGATTGCGGGAACTAGATACCACTTCCACCCTTTGGTCATGACAGCAGCTAACTTGCCAAAAAACTGCAAGTTTTCCACACTATTGATGACTGGGAAGGACTGTACCACCTTCCTTAAAAGACTATTTCAGAGTTTGTTTTTCCTAGTTCCTAACTTAAATCTCTGGTAAATTTTTGAGCTAATTTCTTTAAATGTCTTTTGTAGAGATGGAAAGCAACTGATTGAAATATTCAATAAATCCTTCATATTCACAGAGGATATTTTCCTCAACTCCCACAATAGGGAAGGCCACTGACTTCTTGCCTTGTAAAATAACAGTAACTAATGTATTTTTAGCCAGGCACTAAATTTTACATGGAAAAAAATCTCATTTAATACTCACATGACAGTGTGAGTTAGATACTATTATTAACTCCATTCTATAAAAAGAAAATTGAGCCTCAGAGAAGATAAGCAACTTTTACAAATTGTCAGATGAATACATGATTAATTTCCTCCCTAATTCTTACCCTCTCTGTCTTTAGTAAAAACAGAATCATCGATTAAGGCTAGAGCTTGGACAGACTCTGAGGGATTTAATTGTTTAAAAGGATGACTCTTGAATCCCAAACCCAGAGATGCTCTTGTGCAATAAAACTTCCTACCATAAAGATTGGGTATGACTCAGCCTGTTCTTTTAAATTTTAGCAGCTTCTCCAGACATGGAAAATTCAGGAATTAATTGAATTTAAATATTCGATTTTTACACAGGAGTGATTTGGCATTGTCTTAAGAGTGCATATCCTTGGAAATTCAAATCCAAATCACAATGAGATATCACCTCATACCCACAATGAGATATCATTTGGCCATAATCAAAAGTCGGATAATAACAAGTATTGACGAGGATATGGGGAAGTCAGAACCCACATATACTGCTAGCAGGAATGTAAAATAGTGTAGCCACTTTGGAAAAGTCTGTCAGTTCCTCAAAAGGTTAAACGTAGAGTTACCATATGATTCAACAGTTCCACTCCTAGGTATACACCCAAGAGACATGAAAACATATATATGTCCACACAAAAAACTCATACATGACTGTTCATAGCAGCAGTATTCATAATAGCAAAACAGTGGAAACAACCAAAATGCCCATCAACTAAAGAATGGATAAACAAATGTGACATACCCATAAAATGGGATTTATTCAGCTATAAAAAAAAATGAAGTTCTGACACATGCTACAACATAGATTAATCTTGGGAACATTACACTAAGTGAAATAAGCCCAAAATAAAAGACCACATTTGGTATGATTCTATTTATATGTCCAGAATAGGGAAATCTATAGAAACAGAAAGTAAATTAGTGTTTACCTAGGGCTAGAGTGATGGGGGAATGGGAAGTGAGTGCTAAAGGGCATGGGATTTCTTTATGGGGTGTTGAAAATGTTCTATAACTGTGGTGATGGATGCTCAGCTCAGTGAATATGTTTAAAACCATTGAATTCTACATTAAGTGGGTGAATTTATGGTATGATTGATATATCAATAAAGCTGTTTTTAAGAAGAGTGCCTATCCACCTTTACTCCCGATAATACTTATTAACTTTAGGCATCCTGATAGGTTACCATGGCGGCAAGAGGGAGGTTAGTTGTGCTCTCTTTTCCTCAGTACAGCTCACTTCAGTTAGTTGTTGGGCATAACATGAAACAAAATAATTCTCATTGGGGAGCATAAAGCTTTATGTTCTGCTTGGATAGCAGAAGTTTCACCCCTTCCTTCAATAATGCAGAGGGCTGCCCTGGCCATCATACTGGACCCCATCAAGAATTCACACAAAGAAAAAGAAGTTAGGAAATTTTCTTCCTTCCTATGTTCAGATTATGAGACAGCCCCATGCCTTAGATTCTAAGGTTTAGAAGCTTAAAGTGTTTTTCCTTGACCCAATGGCAGCGAAGTAATAAGCAATGCCAAAAACTGATTTTAAGAAGAAAACTACATCTCCAGGGAATTAGATCACAGAGCTGTCCTAAAAACTCCCTCACCCCTCAACATACCCCCCAGACATTTCCCAAAGAGTGGGAAACTATTCTCACGCCTTTATCTTATCAGACCAGTGACATCCTCTTGAATGCTAAGTCCTCTTCTTGTTCTTAAGAATATGAGCCATTCTGAATGTCAAAAAGATATGGGAAATATGTTTATACTCACATTTTATGCAACCCAGCTCCAATCAGTGGAGTCTCAAAGGAGAAAATGCACTGGCCCAGGAATGATTCTCAATTACATTTTACATCGCAGCTGGAAAATTGAGTGGCCTATCTCCAACTCAATAGCTGACCACAGTGGGTGGCACAATCTGAAGTGAACAGTGGAGACAGTTGTCTAGTTCCAGGTGGGCAGAATGGAAAGCATGGGAAGAAAGGAAACATTCATTGCATTTTGAATGTGTGTAAAAGATTCCAGATTTCCAGAGGGCTGAGTCAGAAACCAGAGTGGACAATAGTCTGGTGAGAAATGGGTGATAGCAAGGTATCTTAAGTGGTGGCACCCATTTGAGAAGTAATGCCTCCTGAGGTCAAAAAATAACTCTTATTAACAAAATGTACCCAGTACTGTCATTTATTTCTGAATATGATTTAAGTGTATCACTAAATGACAGCAGTGAAATTTGAATTTTCTTCCCTATGTTTATTGACATTTTCCCCTGTCCTAGGATCCAGGGATGCTAATTTTTGAAACACTTAATTGGAGAAATATTTGGAAGGTAAATTCCACAGGATTGCTGATTGTTTCGGTGTAGGGTGAGAAAGAAAGTGAAGAATCACAAAGATTCCTATGATTTTAGCTGAAAGACTGCTATGTGCAAAAAGGCTTAAATTAATTTTATAAGATTAGTTCACCAGAAGATATATTAGTGTCACGGGTGGAACTTATGTGAAAAAGGGAAAGAGTTTATTATTTGTAGAATTCTCTTTCCGTGCTGGCTTCTAAATTGATGCTTTACATACCAATTTCCACTTAATGTAACAAAGAATAGAACTACCAGATGGCCTGGCAATCCCACTTCTTGGTATATACTCAAAATAATTGAAAGGACTCAGACAGATACTTGTATACCCATATTTTTAGCAACATTATTCACAACAGCCAAAAGGTGGAAGCAACCCAAGTCTCCATCAACTGATGAACGGATAAGCAAAATGTGGTATGTACATACAATGGAATATTTATTCAGCTGGAAAAAGGAGTGAATTCTGATACATGCAACAACATGGTTGAACCTTGAAGATATGTTGAGTGGAATAGGCCAGACACAAAGGGACAAATATTGTATGATTTAGTTTATATGAAATAAAAGAAGCAAATTTCACAGAGACAGATTGTAGGTAACAGTTTACCAGGGACAGGTGGTGGGGTGGGGAAGAGGGAGTTGTTGCTTAATATGTGCAGAGTTTCTATTTGGGGTGGTGAAAAAGTTGGGGTAATGGATATTAGTAATAGGCAGCAAAAAATTGTGAATGTAATTAATACTACTGACTTATACACTTGAAAGTGGTTAAAATGGGAAATTTCGGGTTGTAGATATGTTACTACAATAAAAAATTTAGGAAAAAATACAGTTGTTTGATATTAAAATGGGTTGCCTTGAGAGGGAGAAAACTTCTCACCAGGGAAATGGCTCAAGGTAAGGCTTACTAATTGAACCACCCTTGGAGGTTGATGAATGATTCTTCTCAAAGTTTAAGGTGCTGGGAATCACCTGGGGATCTTGTTTAAATGCACATTTTGATTCAGTAAATCTGGGTTGGGGCCAGAGAGTGTGCAGTTCTAAGAAACTCCCAGGTGATGCTGATGTTTCTGATTTATGGACCATACTTTGAGTAGCAAAGCTATAAGGCAAGTCTCAAGCCATTAGTGGTCATGAAATCCACTTCAGTGGTCGTTTTAAACAGAAACAGAATAGAAAATAAGGGGAAACTATCTGAGTTCATTGAATATAGTAAGAGAAAGTACTGTTATAGAAATCTGCTTAAGTTATGTTCAGTTGTGATCCAGTTTGTATGGTACTGGATGATAATGAATTAGATGTGTTTTTTTTTTCTTTTATTCTGGGCCACAAGCAAAAAAGTTTGAAAGCTATGATTGTTGAGGAAACTTGTAATAACAAATCAGATTAAATAACTAAGATTCTTTCTTACTTTGAAATTCTATGATTCTGTGCAATCTTATGTCTCTTATTCAATTCTCTCACTCTAGCTGTCACAGAATATTCAGAGGCTTGGGAATTGTTGAGTCCATTTCCTTCATGTTCATCTTGGGAACCTAAAATTGTGAACATGGCAAGTCCTCATGCAAAAGTTTATGGTTTTCCTGTGGTTAATGTTATTATGACAAAGCCCTGAGATAGTCCCTGCCTCTGCGGGGGTGGGGTGGGGGTGGGGGTGGGGACTGGAAATTTGGTTCTTATTTTTGTTGTTTTGATGCTGAGGCCATTTGTTTAATTGCCAGAGTCTGTTAACATCAATTTGTTTAATTATAAATAAATTTATTTGCAAGTAAAATAAGAATCTAAAAGAGTTACTACCATTTCCAAAGTTACCTTATTTATAAGGTCATAACTCAGATTCTAAATAAATCTGGCTCATTATTTTTTAACTGACTAAAGATTGCTTTTGAAATTCAATCAAGATACAGTGTCATTTTTTAAAATTCTTTAATTTATAATTTGTACCAAAAATATCTTAGTTTGGGAGATTATAAGCTTCCCAAGAGTACTATAGACACACACAGATACATGCACACACACCCCCACACACATATATACAGGATTTTTAAATTAGTGTTGAGCAGGGCGACCAAGGGCAAGGGAAAACAGCTGCAAATGTAAAGAATGTTTTAATGAGGTATTTCAGTTTGGAGTTTTCATACTCCATTAGTCAGAAGAGTAAGTTTGTTTTCTGAGGAATAGTCATAACTTCTCTTGTTAGCATCTGAATTGAAGGAATTAGAGCCTACCGCTCCAGGTCACATGACTTCTCTAATAAATACCCAGCACAATTTAAATTACATTAATTATAAAAGTAGTGGACACTATATTTTAAAACCATATAGGATGTCCACTATTTCTGTATTTTATGGTTTTCTTGGGTTACCAGATAATTTTCATTTAAAAGCATGAGATGCTGTTTCAAATGATCCGTTAGGTAAAATCAACAAAAGATTTCCTTCTTTGGTTAAAAAATAACTAAGTCCAAATCGAATCCAAAGTGATGACTACTAAGGCTAGAAACATCTCATTTGATCTAAAGGCATTTCAACATATCTCAACGTTTTGTTGCAGAAAATGGAATGCAGGACTCCTAGCCAGTGAAGCTTAAAATTGATCAACTTTGGGGAGAAATACTAGTAATTGAATGCCCTCGCAAACATCTGAAGGTAACCCAGAAACTAACTTCTCTTGATCCCTTCTCATTTGATTGTGCTCTTCACCTACTAATCACATACTCAGCATTGTGCTAGGGATGTTAGGAAGTACAGGAGAAACATGAACTAGGCCCTGTCTTGAAATTCCTTTCAGGTGACTTTTCCGAATTGCTAGAATTTAAGGGATGGAAGGTCGAATGTATGTATATTGAATTTAGTTGACCAAATCTGCATTTAGCTAGTGGTGAATCCTGATGCTTTCTCCCTTTTCTCCAGTACATTTCTATTTACCATATTCCTAATAGGACTAAAAATCAAATTATAGTCTATGTTCTAATGTTAACAACTAATAAACTAATAAACTGTCTTTTCTTCACACTTCAGACATTCAAGTTCATTGTTTACATGCCAGACTGTGCCTTGATTACAGGTCAGTTAGAATCCTTGTTAGAAAAAAAATGGAATTTCCAAAATATGCTTGAGTTTCACAAGTTTCACATTTCATATCAGTGAGCTAAACTGAGTCAATGTTTTCATATCGAAGCACCAGACACAATACTGTGTCATTTGAGCATATAGTTCACTACAACTATTTAGAGTTGACCTTTGGATAGAAGGATATTTCATAGACATGTTACTTGCCGTACCCCACTTAAGACAATGGCTAGTCTTTGGATATAATATATCACTTTTTTCATAGTTGTAGTATTTACCTTTGGATGCTAAGGTATTTTGAATGTCATTTGTTATTTTGAATCCTGAAAAGACATGCAGGGTGCTGGCTTTGCCAGCACATATACTAAAATTTGAACAATACAGAGAAGATAAGCATGACCCCTGTGCAGGGATGACACACAAATTTGTGAAGCGTTCCATATATTTAAACATTTCAAAAGATAGGAAAGGAAGGAAATTTCTTCAACATGCTAAGGGGCATTTATGAAAAACCCACAGCTAACATCATAACTCAATGGTGAAAGACTGAAAGCTTTCCCTCTAAGATCTGGAACAAGATAAGGATGCCCACTGTCACCACTGTTATTCAACATTGTAATAGAAGTTCTAGCAAGAGCAGTTGGGTAAGAAAAAGAAATAAAAGGCCACCAAACTGGATGCAGATGACATGATCCTATATATAGAAAGTCTCAAAAACTCTGTGACAAAGCTACTAGAGCTAATAAACAAGTTCAGCAAAGTGATAGAAAACAAGATTCACATGCAAAATTTGGTGGTGTTTCTATACACTAGTAATGAGCAATCTGAGGAGAAAAGCAAGAAAAAAATCCATTTACAATAGCAACTAAAGCAATAAAATATCTAGGAATAAATTTAACCAAGGATGGAAGGACCTGTACACTGAAAACTACAAAACATTGCTAAAAGAAATCAATGAAGACCTAAATAAATGGAAGGACATTCTGTGTTCATGGATTGGAGGACTAAATATTGATAAGATGTCAATTCTACCAAAAATTAATTTACAGATTCAACACAGTCTCAATCAAAATTTCAACACACTACTTTGCAGAAATGGGAAATCCAATTTTCAAATTTATTTGGAAGGGTAAGAGGCTACAAATAGCCAAAAAATATCTCTGAAAAAGAACAAATTTGGAGGACTCACACTTTCTGACTTTAAGGCATATTACAAGACTACAGTGGCCAAAACAGCATGGCACTGGCATAAAGATAGGTATATTGACCAATGGAATCAAACTGACCATTCAGAAATAGACCCTCTCATCTATGGACAATTGATATTTGACAAGGCTGCCAAATGGTGCTGGGAGAACTGGATATCTATATGCAAAAACTGAAAGAGGATCCCTATGTCACATCTTATACAAAAATTAACTCAAAATGGATCAAAGACCTACATATAAGAGCCAGGACCATAAAACTCCTAGAAGAAAATGTAGGGAAACATCTTCAAGATGTTGTGGTAGGCAATAGTTTCTTTGACTTTATACACAAAGCACAAGCAACAATAGAAAAAAAGAGATAAATGGGACTTCCTCCAAATTAAAAACTTTTGTGCTTCAAAGGACTCTGTCAAGAGGGTGAAAAGGAGCCTGCTCAATGGGAGAAAATATTTGGAAACCATATATCCAATAAGGGTTTAATATTCAGACTATATAAAACAATCCTACAACAACAATAAAAAGACAAACAACCCAATTAAAAAATCAAAACACAGTGGACAAAACAGCTTGGTATTGGCACAAAGATAGACATATTAATCAATGGAATTGAATTGGGAGTTCAGAAATAGACCCTCAGGTCTATGGTCAACTGATTTTTGAGAAGTCCCCCAAAACTGGGACAGAATGAACTGAGACAGAATGGTCTCTTCAACAAATAGGGCTGGGAGAACTAGATATCCATATCCAAAGGAATGAAAGAGGACCCCTACCTCACACTCTATACAAAAATTAACTAAAAATGGATAAAAGGCCTAAATATAAGAGCCAGTACCATAAAACTCCTAGAAGAAAATAGAGATAAACATCTTCAAGACCTAGTGATAAGAGTAGCTTCTTAGACCTTACACCCAAAGCACAAACAATGAAAGAAAAAATAGATAAATGGGAACTCCTCAAGTTTGAACACTTCTGTGCTTCAAAGGACTGTGTCAAAAAGGTGAAGAGGCAGCTAACTCAATGGGAGAGAATATTTGGTAGCCATATATCTGATAAGGGTTTGATATCCAGTATATATGAAGAAATCCTACAACTCAACAATAAAAGGACAAACAACCCAATTATAAAATGAGCAACATACATGAATAGACATTTTTCCAAAGAGGAAATACAAATGGCTAAAAAGCATATGAAAAGATGTTCATCTTCACTAGCTATTAGGGAAATGCAAATCAAAACCACAATGAGTTATTATTTCACACTTATAAGAATGGTTGCTATTACACACACTGGAAACTACAGATGTTGGAGAGGATGTGGAGAAATAGAAACACTTAGTCACTGCTGGTGGGAATGTAAAATGGTATAAGCTGCTGTGGAAGACAGTTTGGCATTTCCTCAGAACACTAAATATTGAGTTGCCCTATGACTCAGCAATTCCGCTACTTAGTATAGACCCAGAAGATCTGAAAGCAGGGACACGAACAGACATTTGCACACTGATTTCATAGCAGCATTATTCACAATTGCCAAAAGATGGCAACAACAAATAAACAAAATGTGGTATATACATATGATGAAATATTATTTAGCTGTAAGAAGGAATGAAGTACTGATCCATGTGACAATATGGATTAACCTTAAGGACATCATGTCTAGTGAAATAAGCCAGACACAAAAGGACAAATATTGTATTATCTCACTGAAATGAACTAATTATAATAAGCAAATTCATAGAGTACTAATTTAGAATATAAGATACCAGGTGATAGAATGGGTGTAGAGAATGGGGAGCTGATGCTTAATTTGTGCAAAATTTCTAATTAGGTTGACTATAAATGTTTGGAAATGCATAGTGGAAATGGTAGCACATTAGTATGAGTGTAATTAACAGTGCTGAATTATGTGTGTGAATGTGGTTGAAAGGGGAAGTTTTGGGTCATGTATGTTACTAGAAGAAAAGTTAGAGGATAAAACGTGGGACTTTATAACATATTGAACACTTTTGTGGATGGACGATGGCTGGTTAATAGTACAAATATATGAATGTTCTTTCATGAATTATAACAAATGTACAACACTAATGCAAAGTGTTAATAATAGGGAGGTATATTGGACAAGATACACCCAATGCAAACTGTGGACTATAGTTAACAGTAATATTTTAATATTCTTTTATCAGTTGTAACAAAGGTACCATCCCAATGCAAAGTGTCAACAATAGAGGGGTATATGGGAACGTTGTATTTTTACATGACTTTTATGTTAAACTTCAACTTCTCTAATTAAAAGAAAACAACAATAATTTAAAAAAAAAAACATTATGCTAAGTGAAAGAAACCAGACACAAAGTACTACATATGGTATATGACTCCATTTGTATAAAATGTAAATATAAATAAATCTATAGAGACAGAATTAGATTAGTGGTTTTGTAGGGCTGGGGAAAGATAGAAGGATTGAGAGATGATTGCTAAGGGGTGTGGGATTTTTCCTTTTGAAGTAATGAGTAATGAAAATGTTCTGAAATTGATTGTGGTGATCAATGTACAACTCTGTGATTATACTAAAAGCCATTGATTGTATACTTTGGGTGGATTGTATGGTGTGTGAATATATCTCAATAAAACCACACACACACAAAAAGACATGGAAGCGGTGAATAAACTTAGAAATTTGTCACTAATAATACTTCCTCCATTAAGATGTTTTGGTGATTGTGGGTGGACTAGGCCTAATCCCAAGAAGCATGCTTGTCCATGTAACCATGCTTTGGCTTGAGTTGGGTGTACAAAAATATGGTTAGAATCAGCCGAGTCTCAATTACCATGTCCAAAGCCTAAGACTCCTTGAATATCTATAATCCAAGAAATATCATCCCTTTTCAACTAATTCATGTTAGAGTTGTAATGAGTAATGATGACTTATACATTTCAAATACCATTTACTTCACAGCAATCTTCCCATGAGCTAGTGCATAGGTATAAAAGTGCTAGACATGTCAGGTACTGAAAGAGACCAGCAGTGGCAATATTGGGGCCGTGACTCTTTTAAAATCACATATTTATAGGTGTATGAGATTGCCTTGGACTGTATGTAAAGGAATATTTTTTAAATGAAAAAATAAAAAGACTTTTTAGTCTCAAGTCATATACAAGGTGGAGGGAAAGGAATACTGAACATTTTATTATTTTCAAATTTTCCATAAGTAATTGGAGAATTGCCTCTCACAAATAAGGAGTAATAGGAAATGGAAAATGGTTTACGTTTATCACTGCAATTTTCCAGCTGTTATGAAAGCATTTTTTCCAGATAAAGGTTGCACTGCCACACACTTGTAAATTGAATTATTTTGACTTCCATTGAGTACAATAGGAAAATATGGTTGAACTAAATGCTCACAATAAAAGCTAACCAGATTGAAAGTACTAAGCAGGTGTGGATTTAGCCATTGTTCATTAATCTTTCAGAGAAAGTAGAGCCCTGAAACACACATACACACAAACACACACACAGAAACAAAAGGTAAATCAGGGCCATGCCAAACCATGACGTTTCATGTTTTCAACTTTGATAATGCAAAATATAAAAATAGCTTTTCCAAAGCGTCCAAATACACACTTGCTGGATTAAGTTATAATTTTGTCGTTTTCTGCAGATGAAGAAACTGAGGCACAGGGGAAATGAGCCAGGTCACAGGGCTGAGCAATGTCAAGCTACCTGACTTCAAGGTTATTGCTATTTCTTTTAGCATCATGGAAACGGCAAGAACTCAGGAACTGAAGGTGGGAGGAGGGGGAGTAAAATTCCGTGTAAAATGCTGCATTTTGTGCAATTCTGGAGTATCTGTGAATGTCATCTTTTTCAGAAATAGGGAGATAACAGTGGGATTAAAATTATAGTTTTAAAGATGGAAATGTTCCCTGAAGCATGAGGTGGAAATGAGGAAAAGCAATAAAAGGCTGGAATCAAACCTGGCAATATCTCTGTTATGTTGAAATAGTATCCTGTAATGTGAAGTAAATAAAATGGAAAATAGAAAGACCTTGATCATCCTTGGCCTGTTATCTGAAATGAGTTCATTACTGGTTATCATTTACACAAATTAATTCACACCCTGACTTTTTCTGGATAATGAAGGTTATTCCCCACTTACTACACTTTTGCAGAGATCTGGCAACACAAAGCAAGGAGTTTTTTGCTATTTTCCATTAAGAGATAATTTTGAACTTTGTACATCCCTCTCCATTTGTATTCTTTTAAAAGTTAACCTTAGCCTTGTACATGTTGTTTTGTTTAGTGTCCTTGTGCCTGGTTTTAATCTTAAATAAAAGGACAAGAAATGCTACTTTTTTTCCCCAAAAGGGTAAAAAAAATCTGAAAAGCCACTTCACCAAACCCAAATACTGCAATAGTTTTATTCCACTTCAGTAACCTCTCCTACTTGTTAGGAGCTTCTATTTGAGCTAACAAGGTTATCGGATTGTATGTCTATTGTCCTATTATGACTTCCTTGGCTGGGTTCCTGCAGTAAACAGTGCTGATGGGATGTTTTGTTCAGGCGGCAGCGCAAGAGCGAGTGGGGAGGAGGAGGGGCTGTGGTGGGGGATGGAGGTCATGGAGCTGTCAAGGCCTTCCCAGCAGTGGAGCTGTAGCAACCGCTACCTATGGTCAATTCTAATCAGTGCCTCCAGGTGCTGACCTTAGGCCCAGGTCCTTTAGGCGGCTGAGATCTGGGGCCTGAAACTCCATATGCTCTGAATTTTTTAAGTGATTGCAAAGAGCAGTCAACAGAAGAAACAGAATGAAAGAAAGTGCAGAAGCAGTGGTAGGAGAAGCATTCAATCTGGTCTGAGTAAAAGGAACTCAGGCCTCAAATCAATACTGACATTTGTTATTAATTCCCAATTCGCATTATTACTCACTTAAATTGGTCCAGATCAATTCTCCAAGGGATGAGGGTGATCCTATTTAGCAGAGGGGTTTAAGTAAAAGAACATTGTTTGAAACCTTACCTAAGCAAGTAATGAAACATTAAAAAAAAACATATTTGTTTATATCTCCCCAAGGTGCCATGGTATTCTGTTGTGTCCCTATTGTATTTATAAAAACTGCAGTTGCTATGGTATGAATAAAAGAATTGGTTGAGTAGAAGCTAAGTGTGTATTTTAGATACATCTTTGGGCATTGATATCTAGTCTTAGCTAAAATCCTAAATGCCACATGCCACATAATGATGTATTGGTTTCCTATCACTGCCGTAACAAATCACCACAAACTTGGTGTTGAAACAACACAAATTTATTGTCTTACAGTTCCTGAGGTCAGAACTGCAAAATGTGCTTCACTAGGCTAAACTCAACGTACCAGCAGGGCTGTATTCCTTCTGGAGGCTCTGTGGGGGAATCTGTTTTTTGCCTTTTCCTTGGCCCGTAGTCCGGTTCCTCCATCTTAAAAGCCAGCAATGGTCAGTAGTCTTTCTCATGATGCCGTTTCTGTGATTCTAACTCCTCTGCCTCCCACTTTCACATTTAAAGGACCCTTGTGATCACATTGGGTCTACCTGGAAAACTCAATATAATCTTATTTTAAAGTCAGCTGATTAGATACGTTAATTTCACATGCAACCTTAATTCCCCCTTGTCATGTAGCATAACATATTCACAGGTCCTGGGACTAGGATGTGGACATCTTTGGGGAGACATTATTCTGCCTGCCACACATAGTATCAGCAGAAGTAAGAAGTAATGAGCATTATTAGGCAATTGGTATAGGATAAAAATTAATTAAATTAATAAAATTAATAAATATTAATTAAATTTGCCAGAGTAGATGTTGACAAGTCAAGTCAGGCAAATTTCAAACACTCCTGTATTATTCCAAACATACTCACATTATTCCCTATTTTGCCTTGCAGTCTAGGATGCAATTTCTCACACAAATATTATTAAGCTATGGTTAAGCCCAACTATTTCAGTTGTCTATACAGCTAAATAACTTTTGGTAGGGAAAAAGCCATTTACAGAATTCAGTTTCAAAATAGATACCTAGAAGTTGACCATGTACCATCAAGGTGCTGGTGCTGGGTGTGGTTGACACAGCTATGATCATGGCAGATGTGTACATACCCTCACAAGAGTATATGATGCATCTAGTCATGACTAGCAAGGTTGGTCTTTGTTTAAATCTGTTATCTTCTTTATTCAAAATATCAAACAAGGAGAAGACAGCCTTTAGCCAGAAGGTAATCTTTCAAGGACAAATTGTATAATCAAAGGGTTTGGTTAAATAACCAGTGGGTTCGAGATCAACCACACTCTATTTCACCAACTATTCCAAATTATAATGGAATTTATCTGTGCATTTATCGAACTTAAGGTGCAAAATTTTACCTCAGATTAGCTAGATTAAAGATTAAATTCCAATGTAATATGTTTATCCTCCTTTTTGAGATAGCTCATTGCAAGTGTCAAGGAAGTATTTTGAGACAGATTTATGCTGACAATTTTGAGGTAGAAGCTCCTGCCTAGCCTAGAGTAATAGACTCCAAAACAAACAAACAAAAAACAACCCTGCTTCTTATCCTATATCCTTCAAATGTCTATGCTTAGTGACTTAGTAAAATACAACTTCTTAGCATGATATACATCTGCTTGATCCTGTCCTTGCTGGAAATTTCTCTCTAGACTCATTTCCCAACATATTACATTGGAATTTAATCTTTTTTTTTTGTTTTGTTTTGTTTTTTATTTTTTTTTTTTATTGAGATATATTCACATACCACGCAGTCATACAAAACAAATCGTACTTTCGATTGTTTACAGTACCATTACATAGTTGTACATTCATCACCTAAATCAATCCCTGACACCTTCATTAGCACACACACAAAAATAACAAGAATAATAATTAGAGTGAAAAAGAGCAATTGAAGTAAAAAAGAACACTGGGTACCTTTGTCTGTTTGTTTCCTTCCCCTATTTTTCTACTCATCCATCCATAAACTAGACAAAGTGGAGTGTGGTCCTTATGGCTTTCCCAATCCCATTGACACCCCTCATAAGTTACATTTTTATACAACTGTCTTCGAGATTCATGGGTTCTGGGTTGTAGTTTGATAGTTTCAGGTATCTACCACCAGCTACCCCAATTCTTTAGAACCTAAAAAGGGTTGTCTAAAGTATGCGTAAGAGTGCCCACCAGAGTGACCTCTCGGCTCGTTTTGGAATCTCTCTGCCACTGAAGCTTATTTCATTTCCTTTCACATCCCCCTTTTGGTCAAGAAGATGTTCTCCGTCCCACGATGCCAGGTCTACATTCCTCCCCGGGAGTCATATTCCACGTTGCCAGGGAGATTCACTCCCCTGGGTGTCTGATCCCACGTAGGGGGGAGGGCAGTGATTTCACCTTTCAAGTTGGCTTAGCCAGAGAGAGAGGGCCACATCTGAGCAACAAAGAGGCATTCAGGAGGAGACTCTTAGGCACAAATCTAGGGAGGCCTAGCCTCTCCTTTGCAGCAACCGTCTTCCCAAGGGTAAAACTTATGGTAGAGGGCTCAACCCATCAAGCCACCAGTCCCCTATGTCTGTGGTCATGTTAGCAACCATGGAGGTGGGGTAGGCGAATACCCCTGCATTCTCCACAGGCTCCTCAAGGGGGCACTACATCATTTTTTTTTCCTTGTTTTTCTTTCTTTCTTTTTTTTTTTTTTTAACTTTCCCTTTTTTTTTAAATCAACTGTATGAAAAAAAAGTTAAAAAGAAAACAAACATACAATAAAAGAACATTTCAAAGAGACCATAACAAGGGAGTAAGAAAAAGACAACTAACCTAAGATAACTGCTTAACTTCCAACATGTTCCTACTTTACCCCAAGAAAGTTACATAATATAGCAACATTTCTGTGAACTTGCTCCTACTATATCCATCAGAAATTAACAGACCATAGTCATTTCTGGGCATCCCCAGAACGTTAAATAGCTTATCTGTTCTTCTTGGAATATTGTTCCCCCTTCCTTAATTGCTCTCTACTGCTAGTTCCCCTACATTCTACATTATAAACCATTTGTTTTACATTTTTCAAAGTTCACATTAGTGGTAGCATATAATATTTCTCTTTTTGTGCCTGGCTTATTTCGCTCAGCATTATGTCTTCAAGGTTCATCCATGTTGTCATATGTTTCACGAGATCGTTCCTTCTTACTGCCGTGTAGTATTCCATCGTGTGTATATACCACATTTTATTTATCCACTCATCTGTTGAAGGACATTTGGGTTGTTTCCATCTCTTGGCAATTGTGAATAATGCTGCTATGAACACTGGTGTGCAGATATCTGTTCGTGTCACTGCTTTCCGATCTTCCGGGTATATACCGAGAAGTGCAATCGCTGGATCGAATGGTAACTCTATATCTAGTTTTCTAAGGAACTGCCAGACTGACTTCCAGAGTGGCTGAACCATTATACAGTCCCACCAACAATGAATAAGAGTTCCAATTTCTCCACATCCCCTCCAGCATTTGTAGTTTCCTGTTTGTTTAATGGCAGCCATTCTAACCGGTGTTAGATGGTATCTCATTGTGGTTTTAATTTGCATCTCTCTAATAGCTAGTGAAGCTGAACATTTTTTCATGTGTTTCTTGGCCATTTGTATTTCCTCTTCAGAGAACTGTCTTTTCATATCTTTTGCCCATTTTATAATTGGGCTGTCTGTACTATTGTCATTGAGTTGTAGGATTTCTTTGTATATGCAAGATATCAGTCTTTTGTCAGATACATGGTTTCCAAAAATTTTTTCCCATTGAGTTGGCTGCCTCTTTACCTTTTTGAGAAATTCCTTTGAGGTGCAGAAACTTCTAAGCTTGAGGAGTTCCCATTTATCTATTTTCTCTTTTGTTGCTTGTGCTTTGGGTGTAAAGTCTAGGAAGTGGCCGCCTAATACAAGGTCTTGAAGATGTTTTCCTACATTATCTTCTAGGAGTTTTATGGTACTTTCTTTTATATTGAGATCTTTGGTCCATTTTGAGTTAATTTTTGTGTAGGGGGTGAGGTAGGGGTCCTCTTTCATTCTTTTGGATATGGATATCCAACTCTCCCAGCCCCATTTGTTGAAAAGACCATTATGGCTCAGTTCAGTGACTTTGGGGGCCTTATCAAAGATCAGTCGGCCATAGATCTGAGGGTCTATCTCTGAATTCTCAATTCGATTCCATTGATCTATATGTCTATCTTTGTGCCAGTACCATGCTGTTTTGGCAACTGTGGCTTTATAATAAGCTTCAAAGTCAGGGAGTGTAAGTCCTCCCACTTCGTTTTTCTTTTTTAGAGTGTCTTTAGCAATTCGAGGCATCTTCCCTTTCCAAATAAATTTGATAACTAGCTTTTCCAAGTCTGCAAAGTAGGTTGTTGGAATTTTGATTGGGATTGCATTGAATCTGTAGATGAGTTTGGGTAGAATTGACATCTTAATGACATTTAGTCTTCCTATCCATGAACATGGAATATTTTTCCATCTTTTAAGGTCCCCTTCTATTTCTTTTAGTAGAGTTATGTAGTTTTCTTTGTATAGGTCTTTTACATCTTTGGTTAAGTTTATTCCTAGGTACGGAATTTAATCTTTAATCTAACTAATCTGAGGTAAAATTTTGCACCTGAAGTTCAATAAACATACAGATAAATTCCATCTCACACTTAAAGCTTCCTGAATTCATATCAGGCTTCCTATCATTCCCTGCACAAGCCATGTTGCGTTATGTCTCTGAGCCTTTTCTTTCATGTTCCCTCTGCTTGGAACACCTTCCCCATTTTCTTTGCCAGGCTCAGCTCTAGTCACACATCAAGATTTTACTTAGGGATGGCTCCTTCCAGAAAACTCCTCTAACTCCACACTCAACCCATCTTGCATGGTGGCTGCCCTCACCTTTTTAAGAGTGTTTATCCCCTTTTTGATTTTGTGAATGGTGTCTTAATCTCTTTTATTTTCCCAGAAATTAAGAGAGGAAGCCTTCAAGAAGATATTCAATATGTCGAGAATAATTTACCAGGGCACACCCTGAATTCTTGACTAGATCAGAGCCGTGAGTGTCCAGCCTGGTCTTGAGTCTTCAAGGGATCAATGAGATCATGCCTATCCTCCCTAACATCAGAAAGGTCAGGGATCTAATATTCAGATTTTCTGCCTGTGCTACCTCTTGAAGATGTAAAGTAGGATTATTGCTTTTATTATAATTGTACTATATGTCTGACTTTTCAAGTGCATTCTACTATTCTAGAATTGGGTCAACAAATTTATCTTCAGAGTAGTTATTTAAAAATTGGATCACATCATCTTTTCAGTCTTATTTTTTTAAGTTGACAATTCTAATCATGTAAGTCTAAGTCTTTCCAATAACTTATAGAATTGGCAAATATCAACATGTCACTGACAACATATAAGTAGAAGCAGTTTCTGAATTTGTCTATCTAAACTCACCAATCCAATAAATGACATGTTTAACTGGAGAAAACCTCTGGAACATCTCTCTGGTCTTGATTTTTCCCATGACTGTTAATATGTGTCTTATAATGAGACTCCCTTTGGGTGGTCAACAGACTATTGACTAAATTAGATGATAATTTAAGTGACAGCTTTGAAGGCTGGGATGCAGTGGAAAGTGGACAACCTGGACATATCTGCTGACAATTGATAAAAGCCATAGTTACTCTTAGCTTCACTAAAAAAACATGATTCTCTCTTCAGCTAAATTTACACTCCTGCACTTGGTGAGGCCAACTGATGGAATTTTTGTCTCATGACCATAAAGAACATCCCTGGTTCCCAGACAGACTAAGGTTCTGGAGAGAAACCTATTTGTCTCTGTTAGCATGCACCAAATCCTGCTAGCAACATTGTGGAGACAAAATTAGAGCCAGGGGCTTTCCTTCTCCTGCCTTCTTAACTAAGTACTGGGAGGAACGTCTCTAAAGAAAGCATACGAGTGTGAGTGTATGTGTATGTGTATGTGTGTAAATTCTTTTATGCAAAGGCACAACCTGAAATAAAAGAATCTGAAAGTGATCTATAACCAGGCCTATAATCCAAATATTGTTTTAGTCATATAAAAAAAGGAGATAAAAATGATTAAAACTGATTTATGTTAGGGGTATACAAAAAATGCTTTGCGTTGAAAGAGGCAAGTGAAAATTGTGTACGGCTGAAACTTTATGAAATCAAATTTTGTAGAACTTTTACCAAGTTTAGATGTGTGTGGGAATGAAGACTATAAGAAATTTTTTCAATTAGTAAAAAGTATAATTCATTCTTTTTCATTTAAAACAAACTTGTCTTTGCTGCAACCATATGAGGAATTTTATGGTCATGCAGCATACCCAGGAGTGATGAGAACATTTAACCTAAATCCAAAAAAAAAAAAAAGCTTTTATTTAGAACAAGCATTAAACCCTGCTGGACAGCTGAATGTTACCAGCTCTTTTTTAGCCCTTGGCAGTGAAATAGGAGATTTTATTTTTTTTTTTAAATATCAGTTGATATTTATCTGTGTGCCAGGCACTGTGATAAACATTTTACATATGTCATATATCATCACTTTTAATTCTTAGCCACTGTTATTCCTTTTTTATAGAAGAGGAAATCAAGGCACAAAGAAGTTAAATAGTGGGCCCCAGGTTATAGAACCAGGATTTGAATCCAGGAAGTTTGGTGTTTATCTCTGTTTTGTGCAGAGTCCCAGGAGGTGGAAGACAAAAAACATAGTGCAGTATAATGTTACTGTCTCAGATACTCTTGCAGGGCATTCTCTTCATTGAATCTTTTTTATTTTATTTTAAATTCAGTTTTATTGACATATATTCACATACCATACAATCATCCACAGTGTACAATTAACTGTTCACAGAACCATCATATGTTGTGCATTCATCACCCTGATCTAATTTTTGAACATTTTCCTTGTACCAGAAAAAGTAAAAATAAGAATAAGAAATAAAAGTAAAAAAGAACACCCAAAGCATTCCATACCCCCCATCCCATTTCATTTTTCATTTAGTTTTTGTTCCCATTTTCCTACTCATCTGTCCATATACTGGATAAAGGGACCGTGAGCCACAAAGTTTTCACAAAAAATAGATCTTTAGGATTGAAATTGTCAATATGGACCTAAGAGATATCTCTTGTATTCAAACCTGGGGGTCAATTTCAGTCAACTTCAGTCATCTTTGGAGAATTTAAAGACTTTTTCACTCTTTACAGAATGAACCATGGGGAGCCATCTGAGGCAAGGAAATTTGAATACTGTGTCTGTTTGCTAATGCTGCTGTTATGCAAAATACCAGAAATGGATTGGCTTTTATAAAGGGGATTTATTAGGTTACAAATTTATAGGCTATAAAAGTGTCCAAATTAAGGCATCAGCAAGAAGATGCCTTCACTGAAGAATGGTCAATGGTATCCAGAAAATTTCTATTAGTTGGGAAAGCATGGGGTTCTTGTTTCAAAATGGCTTTTTCCAAAATGTCTCTAGGCTTTTCTCTGTGAGCTTTTCCAGAGCAAACTCTGGGCTAGCACCTCCAAAGCAGTCAGCAGCCAAGCATCTCTTGAAAAGTCTCTCAGCTGCAGCACTGAGCTCCTTCTGTCTGTGAGCTCTTATAGGACTCCAGTGATTTAATTAAGACCCACACTGAATGGGCAGGGTCACACCTCCATGGAAATAATTTAATCAAAGGCATTATCTACAGTTGGGTGAGTACATCTCCCTGGAAACACTCAATCAAGAGGTCACACCCTAATCAGAAAGATCAATAAATATGCCCCCACAAGATTGCATTAAAAATATGGCTTTGGGGGGGCATAATATATCCAAACTGGCACAAACACCAAGAACTAACTTCATGTAATGTGATTAGAGCCTTTTAAATGCAAAGGTCAGTAAGCCCAATTCCAGTTGCTTTCATGAAAAATAACTGTAAAAAAATACAGCAAAATCTAGTTTTACTGTTATTCTATCAACTGGAAAGTCCTGTTAATAGGTTCTTCCATACAGATCATTGAAAACTGATATTCTCACTAGCAACCCCAAGACTTTGAAATATCCTGAAAGCTTTTATCAAATTATCAAAAAAGATGGAATGACCTCAGTATTGTTTGAGTGTTAAATATATTTCATAGCACTTAAATCATTTGAAAATTGAAAATCCAAGTGTAGCACAAAAAACATAGTACTTCTCAAATCAACAGATTATTTGACTAATGAGAAGCATAATTTTTGATTGTCACATACAGATTTAATGTAGAAGTACCTTTCAGTATTTATTACACATTTACTGAGCATCTATAAAATACAAGGGAATTTGCTAGGTTATTTTTCAAAAAGAACAGGACAAAGTTTTTCAGGTCTTTACAATCTGATAAGGCCAGAAAGACATGTATACAGGTAAATACATGCAACAACAATTTTTAAAATTTAGATAACTACATTTTCAGAATCTCAGAAATGGATATCGAGAACATTTAAAATATTACTGGTGAATTTACACAATGGCAGTGATGTTGCAATATACTTCATATGAAGAACACTGTCTCACCCACCCCAGTGCTTCAATTCTGCCCTGATTTGTAGGCTAATAAAACTTTTAGATTGACAATTTAACATCTGCTGGTTGATAATTGTTAACTCCCTGAAAGCAGGGACCAGATGTTTTAAGCAAGTGGATATCTGTGGCAAATAGCACTCGTTTTATTGCCAGGGCTGATTTTCTTATTGGTTGTCTACATAGGTATTTTCTTTCTCTGTGAACCACTGCACCCTCCCCAAACTGTAGACTGCATAAAAGAGGTCAGTATTCCCAACTGGAGGAAGGACAATCTTCAGCCACTGACACATAATACTTGCGGTTCCCTTCTAGAATGTTAGAACAAGAGCTTGGGAGCAGCTCTTAGTTAACTCTATGTTGCCAGCATCTGACATATCATATACTTCACTTTTCTGTATTTCTTATGAGCTCTTAATTTTGCTGTTCCCTTAGATGAATCGTTGGAAATTTATAGAAGATTTCAGTAGGTATGGAAAGGTTTAACACCTGAGTCATGCCTACTTTCTAATTTTAGCCTTCATTAAAATGACCTTAATTTGTCAACTGTTATTTTTTTCCTGTCAAAAATTCCTATTGAATGTCAAGAATTTCCTGCTAGTCAGATTTATGGGAGGAAGGCTCCTATTTGATTTTCAATGGATCAGTTATACAGCCTATGATTATTTTTTTTTCAGGTATCTGTTGAAGATGAAGATGGATATTTTGTCTAAGATATTTTGGCTACTGTATCACGTTCTTCTGTGGGCTGGGTACTCTCTGTTGTCCCTCAGATCCATTTTCTGTCCTTCTCTGCCCTGCTCTATGCTCCAGGAGTCTGACCACTGTGCCCGAATCTCTGGGGCCCCCTTACTGGTTGGCTTCAGATTTGGCTTAGTCAGTGCGAGTCATCAGCAGGAGATCCAAGTTGGGAAAAGAAAGAGAGAAAGTTCAGGGTGTTTCTTCCCTGTTTTATCCCTACTCCAGACTATGCATCTGCCAGTAGCTGCATCCTTCCACAACTTCTGTTGTCAGCATCTTCTCCGTGATTCTAACTGCCATGGGCTCTCTTCCTTCCCCTTGCCCCTTCAAGTCCTAGAGGAGGTAATGGCTTTCAACTGTTGCTAGTCTCTGAGTGCCTTAATTCCCCCTTAACCTTTTATTAAAATCTCTTAATTTCAAAACACATGGAGGTAAATTATATTTCCTACTGGGACCCTGGATGATAAAACTTGTTTGAGAAGGATTATAATCTCGAGGAACAAAACGTTAGACCTTTTATAAGAATCTTGTTTTATACAAAACAAAACTCTATCGTGATTGCTTAGTATCCAGATGCAAGTTATTGTGGTAAGCAAGATTAGTGATGAATCTTCTGGAACCTTTGGGAGTCAGAAATAGTCATACCTGCTCTCTTGGAGTTTTGTTATAGATTTCTTTATAGTCTTGCTGCATCTAATCTCACCTATGCCTTTAAATCCTCCATACTGATACCAGATGGAAGTGCATTAGAGACCAAGATGATCATGTCAACTCTGTCAAAACTTTTCAAGGACTGCCCATCATTCCCAATACTGACAAGGTCCTTCAGGACCTGCCACTGCCTACATGTCCAGCTTTATCTCCAGTCACTTCCCTTGTCACTCTCAGTGGAATGACTTGGAGTTTTCTAAGCACTCTATACTCTCCTGTGTCTGTGAACATGAAATTCTCACCTTATTTGTTTGGCTGCCTAACCCTCTGACATGTGTGTCATGACTCCTCCAGATAGATTTAAGGGTTATGCTATGCTTCATGGGTCTTTGCAGAACTTTCCAGTATAATATTTATTTAAGGTTATTGAAATTGTTTCTTTGTCTGCCCCTCCACAAGAATGTAAGGTCCTTAAAGGATTCTATGTGGGTTTTTTTTTTGTCATTGCATTTCCATGCCAAGCAGTGCCTGGAACATCAAAGAAGCCTGATAAATCAGTGGTTTTCCATCTTCGCTGCGCATTAAGAATCACCTAGGAGAGACCTTTAAACATTCTTTATGGCCAGACCTTAGCCCAGCCAATTGCATCAGAATCTCTGAGGGTGGGACCCCAGCCATCTGTACTGTTTAAATTCCACAGGTGATTCCAAATGTGTAGCTCAGGTTGAGAATTATGATAAGTTGTTGTTGAATTATTGGATCAATGAATCAATGCTAAAGGAAATTTAGAACAAAAAAAGGAATATGGTAAAATGTTAATAATGTTCTCTGCTTAATGGGATAATAAGCTAATTTTGAATTCTTTGTACTTTTCTGTATTTTCTAGATTTCCTACAATGAATATGTATCATTTTTGGATTAGAAAAAATGAAAATTATTGTTAAGTGGCTTTTATCTACTAGCACTTTGAAAACTAAATGTTTCCTTAATCATGGTCTTTGGGGATTAAACCAATGACTTCACTTATAAATCCCAGGCACATCACCTGATGTGTGTGTATCTGTGTTTTCAAGAAGTTAAAGGGACAATTCCCTTCAGTCAGTGACCTGCTATTGCTCCATTCACTATATTTACTGTTCAGGTTCCATTGATCTTTTACAAAAGAAACTTATTCCAGGGTTGAGGAGACAGTTATTAAATAATGGATACCATCCCACTGGTTTCACATTTTATTTCACAAATACACAAATAGGGTTCAGGAAGCAGAAAACTAGTTTTTTTCCCAAGGTTTCTTGCTAGGCAGGACTATGGAATTTTGGCAAAAGTACTCACATGCTAAAACAAGAGGGGAAAACATTGTAATGATAATGACAAAATCTCCTAAGCTTTAAGACTACAAGTATTGTAAATATCCTTTTTTTTCTGATCTGAAGAAGGCAGACATTGTAGGAAGTGCTGAGGCCTGAAAGTCGCTGTGCCTTTGTGGAATGGGAATGGCTGGCCTTTGGTGATGTGCTCTAAGGTCTTGGAATGGTTGCTGCCCAACTTCTGGAGGAGGGGAATGGATTGGTCCACAGAGCCCTCTTCTTGGATATAGAATGCAGTTGCAGAATGCAGGCCCACCTTTTGCTTTCTTAAACCTGCCTGCATTTATAAGTCTGTAGTATCCCGTACCCTTTGGGATTGGGCAGCTCAGAGGTGATAGGGGTAGCAGTGATGATGTAGTTAATAAAATTTCTCTGGGTTCCATTCATGGATTGTTTAGTCTGGAAAGCAGCCTAGACAGGATCTAGCCCAACCATCTTGTTTTATACACGAAGAGCCCATCCTGAGGTTACTTAGTGAGTTTGTTGTGGTACTCTGGGTGCTGAAATGCCAGCTCAGGCCATCACTACACAACTCCAAGGTCCCCATGGAGCAGGAGGTGATGGCACTAGGCATTCCATGCACCTTGGAACGCTGTGACAGGCACGTGGGTGGCATGTGAGCATGGCCTCTGTTATGTGGTAGATTGTGTAGGGAAGGAAGACATTCATAGATGCCCCTTCTCTGGGGCAGGGATTTATTTCACTGTAACTCCTTACCAGTTCTCAACTTCACAATCTTTAAGTGTGGTACCTTACAGAGACCACCATCATAGAGCTAGAATAAAGAGTAAAACCCAGGCCTAAAGCCTCTGGTGGGAGCACATGGAAGGCTTTCTCTCCCTTCTACAGTTGTGGAACATGGGGTTCTGGCCCACCTTTGGAAAAGCAAACAGGATGAAGCACAGAGGTGTTTAACCTTTCTTAATCTCAAGTGCTAAGTATTCTCACAGCCTTAACCAGATTACCTATTGCAGAAGGAATGCCTATATACTTATTTTGAAAGAAAACATTTTTCTATACCATTAAGTAACATGTATAAAGTGCCTAATACCATACACAGCACAGAGTAGCCATGCAATAATGGTAACTATTCCTAATATTTTTTTTTTTTAGTTCTTTTTATCTTCATTTTATTGAGATATATTCACATACCACGCAGTCATACAAAACAAATCGTACATTCGATTGTTCACAGTACCATTGCATAGTTGTACATTCATCACCTAAATCAATCCCTGACACCTTCATTACCACACACACAAAAATAAAAAGAATAATAATTAAAGTGAAAAAGAGCAATTGAAGTAAAAAAGAACACTGGGTACCTTTGTCTGTTTGTTTGTTTGTTTCCTTCCCCTATTTTTCTTCTCATCCATCCATAAACTAGACAAAATGGAATGTGGTCCTTATGGCTTTCCCAATCCCATTGTCACCCCTCATAAGCTACATTTTTATACAATTGTCTTCGAGATTCATGGGTTCTGGGTTGTAGTTTGATAGTTTCAGGTATCCACCACCAGCTACCCCAATTCTTTAGAACCTAAAAAGGGTTGTCTAAAGTGTGCGTAAGAGTGCCCACCAGAGTGACCTCTCGGCTCGTTTTGGAATCTCTCTGCCACTGAAGCTTATTTCATTTCCTTTCACATCCCCCTTTTGGTCAAGAAGATGTTCTCCGTCCCACGATGCCAGGTCTACATTCCTCCCCGGGAGTCATATTCCACGTTGCCAGGGAGATTCACTCCCCTGGGTGTCTGATCCCACGTAGGGGGGAGGGCAGTGATTTCACCTGCCAAGTTGGCTTAGCTAGAGAGAGAGGGCCACATCTGAGCAACAAAGAGGCATTCGGGAGGAGGCTCTTAGGCACAATTATAGGGAGGCCTAGCCTCTCCTTTGCAGCAACCGTCTTCCCAAGGCTAAAACCTATGCCTAATATTTTATAATTAATCAACTGTCTTTTGAATAGTGGCAGCAATGAAACTGAACCAGTATCTCTTACAATACTGTATATTAGCAATAGTATTAAAATAATGACTTGTAGGCATTTTCAGTAAGACACAGAAAATTTGGGGGGAAATTTCAGGGATGGCCATAAATAAGGAAAGCTGTTGTGAAGGATTTTGTTAGAGTGTGGATACAAAATCCTTAAATCAGCTCACAGATTGCAAGATAAAAGGTCAACGAGGCTTCTTTAGAGACCAGAAATTCAAGGATAGGGTCAAGGATAATAATTTTTCTGGTGCTCTGAATTGAGCATGTCAGCTAAATGGTTTTGTTTATTCCACAGGTCCTCAGGTAATCATAGTTTGTTTTTCTTCCATATAATCTTTATATTTGATCAGCTCTTAGACAAATCAATATTTTTCTCTCTCTCCCCCTCCTCATTATTTCTTTCAAAGGTTTTGAGATACTTTATGAATAAAATTATATGTTGTCCCTAATAAAAGTCATTAGTAGTCAAAAACTGAAATGATCATCTTTATTGAGCAACTGGCCAATTAAAAAGAATGCAGTTTTTCATACATTGAATGAAGAATCCTGATCACTGTAACTAA
Organism: Choloepus didactylus; assembly: GCF_015220235.1. NCBI lineage: Eukaryota > Metazoa > Chordata > Mammalia > Pilosa > Megalonychidae > Choloepus > Choloepus didactylus. The sequence continues at coordinate 29,528,511 of NC_051334.1, read as the reverse complement.
TATTAAAGTTGACCGGACTCCAAGGATAAAGACTAAGATGTGCTTTGATATATTCAGAATATTTTCATGAAAATGGTTTTAAAGGAAACAATGTGTATATGTGGGGATCTTCATTTAAAGCACACAAAAACTACAAAGGGCTAGAAAATCATGAGAGGTCACTGGATGAGTGAGATGCCTTTTTTTGTAGAGATAAAGCAGTTGTGTTTGTTCAAGCTATCATAATTGGTGCCTTTTCAACCCAGGATTTAGACTACCTTATCAAGAAGAAAAAATATGTTTGTGGTTCCTTCCTCTGTTCCTAGTCTGAAGCCTGAATATGAAAGGTAGAGAATAAAAGCATGAATAAGAACCAGTCCCTGAACTTAAGTTGTTTACAGTTTCAAAGGAAAGATAAGACATGATTATGTCACCAATATATCCTTCTTGATTTGCTTGGTTACCAAATAAGGTCACATTTCTTATAAATGTCTAATAAGTCTATATGTCTAATAACTGTCTTGTACTCAGTAACATCTAGGATAGGGCTAGGCATTTAGTAAATTATAAAAAGCCCATGATTCAGTTATCTGTTTATCTGATATTATAACTGGTTACATTATCACTAGATTTTCTCAGACAGGGTGAGTTGAAGTTAAAGGTTTGTCCTGTAACTTCTAATATATTTGCACAACAGTTATTCATCTTGAGTAAAGCAATGGTATTTAAATACTTTAAAAGAAGTTTAATTTAACAAGAGTCAGAGAAGTTACTCAGACAACTCAAAGACAGAGAAAAAATACTCTGTATCACCTCTTCAACCAAACCCAATAAGGAAGAAAACAAATTTTAAAGTGTCTGGAAATATAATCTCAGTTCTATCATAAGACTTTATCGTTTCTTCTTAAGTTTTAGAATCCTTTCAAGTAACCTCTCCTTTCCCAAGTTTTTGGGTCCTCCCATGTTAAGCTCAATGTTTCATTCTATTTAAGGCAGCTTATTTGTGAGCTGTCTACATGACCTTAAATTTAGTTTTGAACTTAAAGCTCCATGTCACTTGAGTATGCCCTTTCAGAAGTTCATTAACATAGTGAGGCAAAACAAACTATAAATAAGCAGAGAAAACAATTAAAACCAGGGGAAAAGACCAAGGAAGTTATTTTTACCTAGACAGTTCTGAATAGACAACTATGCAAAATGCCCCTAATTCTTCGTCTGAAAGATTTTCTTCAGTTTTCAAACTGTTTCTTCTTTACAATGAATTTCAATGCACAAACTATTTCTCTAGAAGAATTATGACATGAAGTAAAATCCCCCAACTTCTAATCTCAGACTGTTCATTAGTTTTCGTAAAATGCCATGCAAATTGGTATTCTTATAATCATGAATAAAGAAATGGAGTATTTAATAATTTTGAATTTTCAACAGCAAGGTTTTATGCAATAAGCAAAACTTTTCATTTGTTTTCTAACACTTTCAAATTAGCTAGAACATAATTGGATGTTGATAATTGACTACAAAATATGCGTATGGTGGATAATTTCCCACTCTCCAGACAAAGGTTAGATTGCCACAGGGGAGTAATAAAAATTAACTTTAACAAAACAAACTTTAAATGAGGAGTTATACAAGTAAATGAAATAAGCCATCAAATTAATTGCAGTGCTTAGTTTTGCATCTTAACTATTACGAGGATGTAGTAAATATTTGCTAAATTGAATAGAGTGTTCTCATTATAGAGAAAATACTTTATTCTGACTTTTTTTTAAAAACTCCTTTAATTGATTCAATATGACCTTGACATAGTGGTAGTATCTTAAAATAATTATTATTTTTATAGAATCTAAGTGAATAAGGCCAGGTTTAAGGATGCCAGTGATGATACACTTAACCAAAAGTAAAAAAAAAATAAATTTAAGAGTTCAAAAGGACAGTGGAATATATAAGAACTTAAAGAACTTCAGAAGAGGGAGGAATTCCCCACCTTCAAATGTGGGTGCTTGATTTGTGGGGAGGTTTTCCAAATACTTGAGGACCACCATGATTTTAGAGTCAATCATTTTCTTGGATCAGATTTGTTATATGTGTGTTATCTCATTTTTTTCTTAAGTGTATAATTATTAAACAGAGAAATAATCTGTGATTTTTGTTAATGTTTAGTATGTTTATTCAAATTTAAATTCATCCATATTTACTATTATTTGGGGTTATTTTTAGGAGTTGGAAAAGACGGATGAACCCTCAGCACAGTGTTTGACTTTGAAAAGTAGCTGATTCTTTGAAGCAATCAGTAACACATCTACCTTCACACTGTTCTGATGTGCTATGGGAGAAATACACTTTTGATTCATTCTTAACATGAGGACAGAGAATCTTGCTTCTCTCCTCTGAGTTTATGCACTGAGTTTGTGCAATTAATGACAAAAGACAAAATGACCTTCCATTCTTTTTAATCCTTTGTCCATCCCCCTTACATCCTCTTTGCCTTGATTTTCACTGGGTATATCTTTATGGGGCTGTAAGGGTAGATCAAAGGATGTCATCTGTTTTGAGCACCATTTGAATGACTACATGGATTCTGATTCAGGCTGTTAGTAACTCACACAAAGACCAAATGAGTGATTTATTGCAGGGATCTATAAAAATATCTGATTTCTACTACTATGTTATTTTAAAAACTGGATTTAAACTCAGTAACTCAGTAGTTGAGCTGAAGGAAAAAAAGAGAATAAAATTGCAACAAATTCATTCAAACAATTATTGTTCTTTTGTGAAAAGAACAAGTTTGAGGTTAATGTGATATTATCTATGAAATACTGCAAACCCACTTGGCCTTGAAGGGTATGTCAACATGCTGCCAGATTTGGGTTACCTTAGTAACTAATAGAATAAGGCCTTGCGAGTATTTAGTGACCAAGGAAAGTCAAATGCCATTTACATGTTCTAAGTGAACTGAAGTAATTTTTTTTCATTGTATGAAACCTGTTCGTTTTCTTTCCTTTCCTCACTTCAGAGCTTTCAGAGAAGTGAAATTAAAAGGTTTTAAAAATAGTTTGCTGAAAAACTAAGAGCAAAATTAGTATCAGGAAACTCAAGGCAAATAATTGTGCTTCTAACATAAATGGTAGTTACAAAGTATTATTACCAAGTTTGCACAAAAGTTCTTGCCTTAAATTAGCATTAAATAGAGAATAAATAAGCCAGAAGAGGTGACATGAAGAGGTGTTTTCACCTTTGAACTTGGATAAATCCTTTGGTTTAAAGCAATGAAGATGAGGACACTTTTCAGTGCTTTCTTGGTAGAATTGTACACTTTGAATGTCATATTTGTGGTTATCTTTGAGCAAATGATCAGGCTGAATCAAATGTTTGGAGTTGTTAGTAACTAAGAAATTTATCTAGATCAATCCCTCCTTTTTCCAGACAATGGAAGGCTCAGAGACATCACCAAGCTAGTTAGGAAGTAAGCAAGAATACTTGCTATTTGAATAGTGCTTCCTCTCCTAATACCAAGCTGCCTCTTCCACTTCACTGTGAAGTGTTTCAGATCTGGTCACTGACTGTTTTGTTTTGTTTTGTTTTTGGATCTCATTACCACAGAACACTTGTTTTCTTAGCATGGCTCCAGTAAAACAAGGGAGAAGATAGGCTTTAAAAAATAGCTTTACTGAAATATGATTTATATACCATAAAATTCACCCATTTAAGTGTACAATTCAATGGTTTTTAGCATATTTACAGAGTAGTGCAACCATCACTAGTGTAATTTTAGAATAGTTCCATTCCCTCAGAAAGAATCCCTATGCCCTTAGCAGTCCCTCTCCATTCCCATCCTCTGCCCCAGGCAAATACAAAACTACTTTCAGTCCCTATGAACTTCCGTGATCTAGGTGGGGATAAATGAAGGAGTCATTAGTTTATAGATGGTATTTAAAGCCCGAGACTGACTGAGATCACTTGGTTGGTCATATAGTAACTCTATGTATAACCTTTTGAGAAACTGCCAGACTGTTTTTCACAGTGACTGCACCACTTTACATTCTCACCGGCAATGTATAAGGGTTCTGATTTATCATATCCTCACCAATACCTGTTATGGTCCTTTCTTTTATTATTATTGTATCCATCCTTGTGGATATGAAGTGGTATCTCATTGTGGTTTTGATTTGCATTTCCCTGATGATTAATAATATTGAGCATATTTTCATGTACTTATTGTCCATTTGTGTATCTTCTTTGGAGAAATGTCTATTCAAATCCTTTGTCCATTTTAAAATTAGGTTTTCTTTTTATTATTGAGTTGTAAGAGTTCTTTAAACATTCTAGATATAGGTCCATTATTAGATATATGATTTGCAAAGATTTTTCTCCCATTCTGTTGGTTGCCTTTTCACTTTCTTGATGGTGTCTTTTGAGGTACAAACTTTTTATGCAGGAGGCTTTAGACCTTTTATCTAATAGGCTGACCATGGTATTCAATTTCCAGGGAAGCTTTCTGTATTAGTTATCTATTATTGCTTAACAAATGACCACAAACTTAGCAACTTAAAACAATGCAAATTTTTTATCTCACCATTTTTGTGGGTCAGGAATTTGGCACATTTTAGGTGGGGTCTTCTGCTCAGGGTCTCACAAGACTGAAATTTAGGTTTTGGCCAGCTGTGTCCTCATATGGAAGCTTGACTAGGGAAACATCCATTTCTAATCTCCTTCAAGTTTGTTGGAAAAACTCTCACGTGAGACTTTATGATTCAGATCCTCATTTTCTTGCTTGTTATCAACCAGGGATTGCTCTCAGCTCCTGGAGGCCACGCTCAAGTTTTTGCCAAGTGGCCCCCTCCACAGGCAGTTCATAACATGGCTGGGTGTTCTGTCAAGGCCAGCAGGAGAATCTCTTTCATACTTTGAATCTCTGACTTCAGGAAGGGCTAAATCTGTCTTTTAAGGGCTCACTTGATTAAGACAGGCCCACCCAGAAAAATCTCACTTTTGACTAACTCAAAGTCAAATGTATGGGAGCGATATCCCATTATATTCACAGGTTCCGCCCACACTCAAGGATCGTAAGGGATGTGTACACTAGGGGATGGGCCTCTTGCTGGCCATCAGGATTCTACCTACCACACCTTGAAAAGGTAATATTTCTATTCTGTTTCTATCCCAAGAGATTTTATATGGGAAGTATTTTATTTTGCTCTTTGATTTTCACTTTCTAGTCAGAGGCAAATGATGTGATGATATGGAGTTTTTGTACCTAAATTATGTGATGTTCACTTGATTTTTGTTTTTGAGAAAACAAAAGGTAAGAATAGACAGGTAAGTGAAAGATTTTTAAAAATAGGACACGTTTCAAATAATTACATCACATAAATGTTACCAGGATAAAGGGTATAGAAATAGTGTTCTCATGAAAGCTTTTTATTAAAAAATACTTATATATAAAAAGCTCTTAATTTTGTTGATCAACTATCCATGTCAAAATCACACTTCTCCTCCCACTCCTGTCCCTTTCTCATGCCTACTAAGCAAGTGATGATTGGAATAGTTTGCTTATTTGATCTCAGAATCAATATTTAAGAGAACAAATATTAGTGGAAATAGTAATCTTAAATAATGTATAATACTATTTCTATTATTGGTGCTTTATATATGGTATTATTTTTTATTTCACAATAATCTTTGGATTTAAAGAGCTGTATAAGCTTCCTGATGACTGAAGCTTAATGGCAACATAAAAGTCTCATTGCTATTTCTGGTTTAAAGCAATTAGGGCTGAAATATGAGTATGGGAAGATGAGTTCCATCTTGAGCGGAGGGAGAATTCAGTCATGACTGGTGAACAGGTGGAGTTGTCCTGTCAGATGAGGGCACGGAAGTATCCAGGGAAAGAACTCAAGCTGAATTCACTGCTTTGGCCCAGACAAATATGAAGGCTTCTGATGAGCTTATTCAGTGACCAGAGAAGAATTTATTTGCAGAACCTATTAGAAACTTCATTTAAAGGTACCTGTCTTAGTTTGGGTTATCCCAGAATCAGTCCTGGAGGCAAGGATTCAAACTCTAGTCTAATTGGCAAGTGGTAGGGCAATGGGGCCATGAGACTGGACAGGGAAGGCAGCCAATCCATTAAGTTACAGTGGGCACCTGGAACTGAATTCTGCCGGGAAACAATGCATAATGCACATTCAGAATTACTTCCTTGAGAGGCGAAGGGGCTGGGGAGTTTACAGTATAGATGTGCTCTGAGAATTGATGGTTGAGGGCTGCTCCTAGAGGGTGTTCATTCCTCAGTACTTCCTTGCACTGGGCAGACCCTTGGTCATAGGGATATAGATTTGGGCAGTTGGAAGTCTGCCCATGTACATTGGAAACAATATGCATAAAGTCCCATGGATATGGACAGGGCACTGACAATGTGCTATGAGCTTACTCTAGTATTGTGTCCTCAAAGGGAAGAGGGGCATTCTGCCTTTTGCTTGAATTTATCTCCTCCAGCCACTTGGATGCTTATGTAAGTGCTAAAATGAAAGAACACTATAAGTAAAAAACTGAGAAAACTGTTTCACTAAAACTCAGTAACATAAAGCCCAGGAGCAACCCTGTTTCAGAACCCAACTTAACGGTATATAGTCCAGAGGGAAAGGGTCTATTCTCTCCTTTACCCCAGAATAGGATGTTCCTGGTAGAGCCTTGTGATAACCTAGGAGTGAACTTACTCTTGAGCACATCAAATACTCTCTTGCGATGCCTAAACATCCTAGAAAAGTGGGTCAGGGCTAGCAAATGTTATTATTATCAAGGCAACTGCATTTCAACAGGCTGGTGAGGTCTGGGTAGATGTTCTAAGCAATGAAATATTTACAGCAACCTTATCATTTACCTGATTCTCTCCAATACCTCTGTGCTGTTTAATATTTCACCTCCCGTGGACCAGATTGGAAGTAATATGACAAGAACCAATTCTTAGGTCGTGTTCTGAGATCTATGATCAGAAGTCATCAAATAAAAAAACCATCTGCCCAACAACAGATTCATCTAGTAGCCTCATCAAGAGCACAAAGTGCTGAGTCTAATCACTATATCTTTTTTATTTCCTTTGAATTAGGTATTTTTTGCATCATGTGGCTTAATTAGAGAGAAACAGGTAGATATCAGTCTTGCTGTTCATTTTTCTGCAATAGTGCATTGGGTTTGCACTCTGTGCTACACACAAACATGTAATACTCATGTGTTTTTACTCCTGCCTTTGAAAGTTTTTTTTTTCAGAAAGGTATTTTGTCCTCTATTCCCACAGCTTCCAATATTAGAAGCTTTCAATCATAGAGCTCAGCCATTCTACTATAATGACCCGCCCAGTAGGCTCTGCCACTCAAGGCCCTTGCCGATGTCCATGGCCTTGGCATTTACTGCCTAGCCACCATAGATTCTCGCAGCCATCCTCTCCATTTGGACCACTGTGGGAGACAACACAGGGGATTTATATTTTGAATACCATTGCCTGTCATTCTCTTCTGGGTAATGTGGACCCAGCTTTCAAGGAGACTGGACTTAACTGCTCTCTTTAGGGTGGGGGATAGACTGGAAAAGGTAAAACCTTTTTTTGTATATCCATGATGAATCCTCTGGAAAATTAGACTCAGGTAATTCCTTAGAAAGTTAATCTGCCTTTCATGCTTCATTTCCTTGAAATTTCATGAAGGCAAGTTTTAATTTTTCCACTTCACAGTTTAGGAGAGTGAGATTAAGGGTGGTGAGCGACTCAACCTGGTTTGCCCGTCTAGGAAATAACAGAGCTAAGATGAGAAACAAAGACTGAGACTACAGTGCATATTCTTTGCACTATTCCACCCCACTTCTCCCATATGAGAGCTAGTCATATCTTTAAGAAGTTTGTTTCTTTCCTGATACAAGCATAGACTGTATTTTTGAAGTAATTTTAGGTTTATGAGTTGGATATATTATGATAGCAAGTAAAGAAAAAGTAATACAAAAACTATTAGGAACAAATTCTTAGGGAGAAGTATATAAAAATTGTGCAAGAAGTAAAGCAAAAGGTTCTCCTATTTTTACCGTGTTGAGCTGGAGACAGATCAATAAAGAGCCACATCCATGACTCCTTGGGTCCGAGACATTGCTGGTCAATTGCTATTGAAAGTCAGATCATTTGTTGATGATATCCTTCAGCCCAGAAGAAAGATTACATTGACAATGACTGCTTTTGGGACACAGAGTAAAATTAACTTCTAGGTTATCCCCGTCAAGGACCATTAAGTCCTGAACTATGAGGGACACTGTGAACAAGTCATATTTTAACCTCCCATGAGCACACGGCCAGCAGGTTTCACCCCCTTTCCTCCCTTCAATAAATCTGACCTTCACTGAAATTTATGTGAAAATGAAAAGGGGAAAAAAAGCTGTGGCCCTGCCAAACTCTGACGATGTTACTCATTTTAATTACTGGTATTTGGAAATTAAATGGCCTAGGGCTTGTTTGACAATTTGTTCCAAGAAAAAAATGATTTAAGCAAGCCACAGACTCTCAGCATCTTTTTACAGCAGGTGTTGAACAAGGCATTCATTTTTCTTTTTACAGAGTGTCCTTGTAAGCATAATAACAATTAGGAAGCAAGGCCTTCACATCCAAACCTCAGGCTTGTTCTGACATTATTCCTTCAGCTACTTCATTGCTTATAGCTTCCTCAGCCAGCTTTGCAAATGCCTGCACTTGAAAATTTCCTTTAAATAATGTCACATCTGAGACTTTTTTTTTTGGTAGAAGTAAAGATTTTAAAGGATAGTATGAAGAGTACTTCAGAGAAGTGCTTTTCCTGTCCTCACGTTCTATTCTCTAGCTCTGGATTTAGTTGAAATGCCATTAATACAAGAAGAAATTAAAGCAGTTTAAAAGAAAAGAAGGGGCTATGCATGACATTTGATTTGGGTGTATGTTTCTATCCACTGAAACTGATCATCAGCTCCTATTTTCATCTGTGATAGGTCACACTTGTAATATACTTTAAAAACAGTTTTTTTTAACCTAGGAAAGAGTTATAAATGGACTCCCCCCAAACATCAATTGGTTTCAGATCCGTTTTTCTTTTAATCAACTTTTCTCACTCAGTCTAAAATACTCAAACTTAAAATACAGGGTTGCTAGCATACATTTGTGTGGTTCTGAAATGAAACATGAACATAAGCCCCCCCGAAAGTCTCCTCTTTTAATACCAGTATGTATTTACTCATAGAAATCCTCAAAGTAAGATGAAAAATGGTTTACTTTTGTGCATGCAGTGTATCTGGCATAGATTAGGTCTTAGATGTTACATTATAATTCTTGTATACTATATATTCTTACATAAAACAATTATAGAGTGGTGGTGGCTGATGAGAAGCAGCCAGGAAAAATTATTAAAACAATATGGTATCCAACCAAGAGGTAAGGAGATTAGCTGAATTAAATTAGGTGGGAAAGAGACTCAATACTAGAAGACCAGGCTCCTGCACCCTGGTCTTGACTTTCCTGACTGCAGACTGAAATTACAGTCTTAGATCCATTAGTTAGATCTTTGCAGCTACAAAATAATTAAATAATTAATAATAATAATTAAATCAAAATGATAGTAATATTACTTTGTATTAAATTTAGGAATACATTTTGCCAGTTCAGTGCTTATCTCTGTATGTTTTCTTTTAAAATGCATAACGCATTTAAAACAATCTGATGTATTGGAGAATCTGACATGTGAATCAATTTTAATCTGAAATGGTCAATTAATATTAGACTTGTGCCTTTGACTTGGAAGGTATAAGGGGATCTTACTGAGTTTATAACAGTACTCGAATGTGTAACTGGTCCTGATTTACTCAATTAATGTTTCTTCTGTATTAGAGTCATAGGAGTTGCTTAAGTGAACAGGAAGATTTTGTTAGGTTTCAAGTATGGTCCTGGGAGGCTTTTGAAGAACTTGTAAGTATCAGATATAGTAAATTTGTAATTTTAAATGAAAATTCTTAAGGGAATTTAATTAACTAAATTTGAGGTTAATTGTTTAGGGGAGTTTAGTCTGTTAAATGTGAGCTAATGAGCATCAATTAAAGATTAAGTTTATATGATTATTTTAAATTTTAGATTAAAAGTTCTAGGTCTGAAAGCAGTTTAATAAGATTTGCAATTGAACTTAAATGCTTGAGAAAATTGAGATTTTAATTTTATAACTTTACTAAAACATTAATTAAAACATATGCAGCAGTAAAACTTTGTGGGAGGGGGAGTACCAAAAAACTACCAGATGTTTAAAGAACTCAAAGTAAGATTCCCTGTTTGATGAACATTGATTCATATGCTTTTAGTTACATTTCAATTTCGTTAAGGACATGGACTTTTTCTACAATCTACCCCATACTCTTTTTATTTTATTTTATTTTTTTTACAAAATTACAATATTTATTCTGACAGATACTCTTGTGTTCCAGGTAGCAGACATTAACAACGTCCAAGGTGAACTCTAGGGATAATTTGCAGTTCTGAACCATGCTTTAGAAAAACATTTCTGACAGTCTGTGTGGGATTTATTCCTATTCCATTTCTTCTGCTGCACACTTTAAGACTGCTGTGAAAGGGGTGCTTTGAGGAACACTGAGTACTTTGTACAGCAGCTGCTGGTCTGATGTCAGCATGATCTGAAGGAAAACTTCCACGTGGTGGATCTAGTCCCAGAAGAACCCGGAGGCCACATCCCAACTTTCTCCAGACCCGACTCCCCTTATACTCTTAGTATCTATACTTCCTATGAGAACATAAGAGATTCAGTGTAAGATATTTGTTGAGACTGAGATTAGTCAATTCCTCAAATGACAATTATCATGTATTTTTAGTGTATATTGGAGAAAACCAGTTCAGCTGAAGAGGAGAGTTTATTGAAAATCAGATTTGAGATGAAATTAAGACCACACTGAAGTCTTCAGTGTTGGATTCAAAAAAGGGACATATGCAATATGGCTAAGAGCTCTGAAGATGATACTCCCTCCTCACAGGGTGGGAAGAGAGAAGTGTTGCCTTAGTGGAAAATATGAGTAAATATTCCCTGAAGTTGTTTCTAACTCTGATATATCTTAATATGGAGAAGCAGATGGAACAACAACCCTATGAGTAGGTGCTGAGAAAACTGAAGCGCTGAAAGCTTAAGCAACCTGCCTAAGGCCATCCAACCAGTAATTTAAAATAACACATTTAAAATTCCTGTTACTTTATTAAGGAATATGGATTTTTGCATCTAATGAATTTCTAGAGAAGATTTCCTGCTCAACCTTTTTATAAAGGATTCAAATCCAAACAATCTAATCTTATCCATCACTATATGTTGTTGATAAGGGACTTATTGAATGATGATTATAGAACAAATGAAATTCTAAATGCTAAGAATGCAGCAATGAATAAAGCAAAGTCCCAGCCCTCATAGAGCTTGCATTGCAGTGATACAGAAAGAAAATAGCAAAATACTAATACATATATAATAGCAGGTGGCAGGAAACTCTCTGAAGAAAAATAAAGGAGGCTAAGGGTATAGAGAGGGGCAGGGCGGGGGGAAACAAGTTTACATAGGTTGGTCATCAAGAACTCTCTGAGGTTTTTATTTGGGACGATGGAAAAGTTTTGGTAATGGATGGTGGTGATGGTAGCACACTTGTGAATGTAATTAACAGTACTAGGTTATATTTGAATGTGGTTCAAAGGGGAAATTTTAGGTCATGTATGTGTTACTAGAATAAAAATTTTAAAAAAAATCCATGGAACTGCACAACACAAACAGTGAACCCTAAGTTAAACTATGGACTAGAGATAATAGTTAAAAAAAAAAAAAACTGTCTGAGGAGATGAGTAGAGGTCTGAAAGAAGAAAAGAAGAGGGCCATGGGAAGATCTGGCAGTAAACACATGCAGGTGGATGAAATCACCAGTGCAACATCCCTGAAGTGGAGGAGACAGAACGCATTTCAGGAATTGCAAGGAGGTCAGTGTAGCTAAGGGAAAGTAAACAGTAAAAGGAGGGAGTGAAGTCTTAGAGGTGGCCAGGGACCAAATCACACAGGATTTATAGGCCATGGTCAAGATTTTTTTTCAAAATTGTGATGCATTTGCAGCAATTAGTCTGTGACTGTATATTTTAAGGATAATGCATGATATTTATTAGCCAGTCAATAAATATCTGGAGATGAAATCCAACAAGGACCCTGAGTCAATACCATGTAAGGAAAAGGTAGGCTGATGTGTATTAGGAGCTGTGACAGTAGAGCAAGAGTTCTTGGGGTAATGTGGAAAAAAATGTGCTTACTGAGAGATTAAAGATAGTGATTGGAGATTGTTAATTACAAGTAAAATTAATGATTCATTTGTTAAAGTAAATCGCATTTTATTATAAATAACAAAGTAATAAAGTGGTTAAAAAGAATTATTTAGAAGTTAGTTTCAGCAGAAGCTACTCATTATAAATATAATAAAGTGCTGTTAAAATTGCTTTCTTTGCTACTGCTAATTAAAATTCTCTTCAAATTTCCATTTGTCTGCCATTTTTCATTGTTCTCTCTGTGTATTTTTTTGCTCCTCTCTTTGATGAAATTCTAGATTTCCTTCCAACCTTAATATGTAGAATTGTCCTTCTAGTGGTTCTTAATAGTGGACTGTTTTACCTCTTAAAGGACATTTGTCATATTAGAGGGCAGGGAACTGGGTGCTAAATGCCCTGCCCTCTGAGGGACAGTTCTTCATAATGACTTGTCCTTCCCCAAATGTCAATAGTGCCCCGGTTGAAAACACTTCACACATTTAAAATTCCTTTTACTTTATTAAGGAACATGGATTTTTGCATCTAGTGAATTTCTAAAGAAGATTTCCTGCCCAATTTTTTTTATTTTTCCCACAGCCCATTTTAAGCTGCTTCACCTCAGTAGCTTTCTTCTCTCTTAGTAATTAGAAAATGAAGTATTTTTAAAGTTAGATTATAGAAATAATATTATTGGAAGTATGTGCTTGATCTGATCAAATTGAATGGCCGTTTTTCTCTATGCTTATGTTATACAGCTCCATATAGAAAGGTAAATCTATTCTGTTTGAAAAGGTCAAGCAAATGTTTACAATGTGATTCCATCATAGGCAATATGTTTGCATCAAAAACGAAGGATTCAGGCACGTTGCTAGTTGAGTATGTGTGGCTATTTGTTTTTTAATGCCTGCAGTTTTATGCTTCCTGCTTGATCAATTAGTAGTTGGACCAGATTGGCAAGTAGGAAATGGATGATTAGGCAAATTCTATACAGGGATTAATCTTCAGCATCTTCCAGCATCTAAACATTCACATAACCAGCCAACATGGCTCCACATTTTACAACTTACAGGCCATAGTGGATACCAGTTTCACTTATTAAAATACAGAAGAACCACTTATGAGCATACTTCCTTGACCTTGCTTATTTTTTTTTTCTTCATAAGTTGCCAATGACAGCCAAAGTAATTTATGGAGAAACATTTTATGCCAAGGGAAGCAGCGAGACTGAAATACAACTGAATATACTCCTACTTGGTAGATACCTCAAAAACACCTTTTATTTGTATGGGGCTTTAGATTTTAGAAAGCACTTTCACCCACATTGCTCATTAGCTTCTCACTACAGCCCTGTAAGCTAGGTAGGGCAAATATCATTGCTATAAATATTGTTTTGAAGAGGTGATGTACAACTGATGTACAAGCAGGTTAATTGATTTCTCAGAGGTCACCTGGCTAGTAAAGGTGAGCTTGAAATCAGGCTTTCTGATTCTCAACCCATTCTCTTCTGTGTTTCCTGATTTTAGGATTGAAAGAAAGAAAACTGGTGGTAGAAGCCCTGTACTCTGAATTTGCAACTTCGGTGAGATCATATGCTCCCCAAACTGTAGATTACTGATACTTTACCCAAGTGAGTAAAAAAAAATTTAAGTAAACTTCTTTTTCACTATTATTTGACCATTTAATACCTTTAGTTCTATCTTAAATAAACTTGAAAACCCATTAGGACATAGTTCAGGAAATACAAAGGACCCTCCAAAGTTTTGTGCTCTGAAGAGTTTTAAAAATTAAATGCCATAAAAAGAGTTAATGATTTAAGATGTGTAGACAAACTAAAAGGCCAGCAATAGTCCCTGGATGATAAAGGGAGGTCTACAGGAAAGATGGCCTCCTATTAAATCCAAATCAGTCAATTCATTAAACAACACATCAACAAAATAAAGTCATTTTATTTTTTTCCCCAACTGATGGTCAGTGGAGTTTTTTCCCCATTTTTTTTTTCCACTGGCAGTTTTGGCATCCAGAGTCCCCATCAGATATAAATATATAGTTTCACTGAAGCCATCAGTTAGAGATACTCCATTACAGCACACCATTTCTTAATTCCTTCAGTTAAGGGTATAGTATACATGTGTCCCTTGAAAATGAATATTAATTTCTAAGCTTGGATCTCTTAATATGTAAAAAGCAAACACAATTTAAGTCTTAAAGAAATACATAAAAAGAGTATACCAACATATCTGAGGAATGAAGACAGAGCAAAAAGGCAAGGAGAGGTATAATTTTATGAATGAGCAACTTACAAGGATGTTTTATTTTTCTGAACATTAAAACATGGCTTTTGTTAGCCATAAAATCTCTTTAGCTAGTCATCCATCAATCTCGGGAAGATGCCTATGCCAGAGTCATTAATGTGTAAGAAACTTGAGAAACAAAGTGATATAAGAATAAAAAAGGTACATAAAGAGTTCAAACTTTACATCTAAGGAGTCATCACTAGAAATTTTCTGACTATCAAGCTAATATGGATATATATGGATAAATACTTCCATGATAATTTTCTTCTTTTATGCCTTTGAGACCTACACCAATTCAGAAAAAAAAATTCAAAGAGCAATAACTTCTTAAAGTTACTTTAGCAAAATGCAAATGCAATTACTTAGACTAAATTAATCCTAAGAAATGCTCAGACATCTGGCAGGGCAGGGAAAGGGGAAGTGGGATGGGGTGTAAGGGAGAGGAAGAGGACTTGGGAAAGAAAGACAGATCTTGGTAAAGGAGGAAATAGCAACCTGGGGTGCACACTCTAGCCAGAGCCATATTAGGGTTGTTACCCTATCACTATGTTGTATAAATAGTGTGATGTGACAACAGGATCTAAAGAGGTTAATCTTGCCTTGCCTAATACATTTTCTGGGTCTAACTGAGCTGTGTTTGTTTTTAATGAGTGATTAGATATTTCACTTTAACAGACCGTGTTGGGGACATAAAAATGCATGGCACCAGTATTTTCAAATTATTTATTCAGGTAAGCCTGAATGTTCCAAATGACAATTTTCAGAATACTTCCCAAGCAATTTGTTGTTTCTCATGTTTTCCATTCATTGGTTTATGTTGAAGGAAAAAATAACCTAATTAAAATTACTTTTAATAATTAATCATTATTTTGCAAAACTAAAACACAGAATGGTTGATGGTTAAAGTTCAATCACAGCCTTTGAACAAATGCTTTTGTTTTCACTGAGAAAAGACCAAAAAGGAAAGGGCTCATTTAAAGTAAAAATAAAAAACAGCCACCATTTATTGTTAATTTGCAGTGGGTCCACGACTGTCCCATGCCATATTGAAGGCATATAAAGCATATTGGACAGCTCACAATATGTTTTGCTAAGAATGTTTAGCATCCATAAAATAATCATGGCAGTATTGGGAATTGCGTGATTTGCTATAGAAATTGATAGGAGAGGAAGATCAATGAAGACAGAGGAGGAGGGGTTCATGCTCCCTGGAAGATGAGTGGAATTTGAATACTCTAAAGGAAAGAGAAAGGGCATCCCAATAAAAAGGAAGAACAAAAGTACAAACATTTTATATTCACGGATACAGTATGGGCACCAAAATGATCAGCGCCAATTGTAGGTGTAGAAAAGTAATGAGAAATAAGTTTAAAAAGGTAAATCTGGGCAATATGATTCAGCTAAAAGAGCACATGACAATGCTTAGAACTGGGCATCCTGAAGTCACACTGGGATTCTGGCAAATACAGGCCATGTGTGATCTCTTGCAAGTCATTGCCCACCCTGAGCCCCAGTTCTCCCATCTGTAAAATTACACGTTTGTCGAGGATTAAATACAAACACATGAGTTTGTAAAGTTTAGTATAATTATTGTGAGTACGGAAAACTCTAGCACTGGGATGGAAGTACTTAGACATTTGTCGAGCAGGAAAAATAGCATAATTTCAGGAATCCTTAGGATTTTTTTTTACTCCAGTTACTGACAGTTGAGACTTAGGAAGGCTAGCCATGAGACTACTGTAGATGTCTCAGGCTGACATGTCAAATTATAGATTACAGTGATGGCAAAAGAATGGTGAAGAGGGGATGGACTCTAAGTTCTGAAATGCTTGCCAACATTTTGGATCTCCTCATTATGGATGTTTTAATAACATATGAAATCTACCATTTACAAAGACTACACTTAATAGTAGATGGATTGATACCATAGAAATGCTATGAATTGATGATACTATTCCATTCTTAGATTGTCAGTCATAGTTCAGATCAAATAAATAGGCTCTCTATATAAGCTCTCTATATAAGATATAATGATAGGCACTAATTTGCACAGTCTACTTTTTTTCTATATTTTCCACTCTCAGTGAGTAGTCAGTACTTAATTAAGTAGTCGGTACTTAATTCATGTTACCATACACACACATGCACATAGTTTGCAATAGTATCCACAGCTCCAAAATCTAGTAGTAAATATGAAAGACAAAATTTTTCATAAGGCAGAAAGCATTTAATAGTGTGGTATAATACATATTAGTATTAGCAAAGAATAAATTTCCTTTGTCTTGTTGAAAGTCAAGCAGCTGAAAATATTTCACTACTCATCAGTGGTCAACCACTACATCAATTACTATTTAAAGAATTTACAGAACACAGTGATCATCTGCCTTAATGGAAATACACAATTGTGAAGAATGCTTATAAGGAACGCCCAATTTCATATTGAGTAATGAAATCCCTTTAGATGTTTAAGAACAATTAGCCACATTACAATTCCCATTTAGCACTTGCAGCTTAGGTCACCAGTATAAAATGCAATTGTTAATTATGGTAAATTTGGGTTTTATCCTTTTGTTTTTTAGATTTTTTTTTAAAATCATAGAAGTTGTGGGTCTACAGAATAACCATTCATAAAATACAGGATTCCCATATACCATCCATAAATTTGGATTTTTGAGTCTTAAAAACCTGTTGGACTTGGAATCAGAAGACTTGTGTTAAGGTCCTGGCTCCTCCATGTACTTTTTGTGTGACTTTCTGTGGTTGAGAGTTTTGTGTTTCCCATAAAGCAAATCTTATGTCTAAGGGTTAGGGTCTACTCTGCCACATGAAGACCACCAATACCCATGAAATATCTCTCATTCTCCCTACTCTAAGTATCTAGGTATTTACCCCATTTCCTCTTTTAGGATTCTCTTTCTTCCCACATTTTATAGATTGCTTGTTCAATATTTTTGAGCAAGAATACTCAGAACATGCAGGATTTTCTTTGGATTCACATTCAGAGTGGCTGGAAATATTCAGACAAACATTTAACAGTCAACCACCATCTTGGTTTGTCAGAGCTGCTGTAACAAATTACCACGGACTAGTTGGCATAAACGATAAAAATTATTGTCTCACAGTTCTGGAGGCTAGAAATTGGAATCAAGGTGTTAGCAGGGCTGTGCTTCCTTTGCTGTATTGTAGGGTTCTGGTGGGGGCTGTCAATCCATATTGTTCCTTGACTTGTGGGATAACTCAATCTCTATTTCAATCACATAGCCATCTTTCTCTATCGCTTATTAATGGTGTCAAATTTCATGTGCTTATAAGGACACCAGTCATAATGGATTAGGACCCACCCTAATCCACTTTGTCCTCATCTTAACTAATAACAGCTTCAAAGATCCTATTTACAGATAAGTTCACTTTCACAGGATTGGGGATTAGGACTTGAACGTGTTTTTTTTTGTGTGTGTGGGGGGGAGGGGAAATTCAATACATAACACCCACTATGAACCAGGCACTGTGTTTGATACTGGAGATTCAACATCAAATAAGATAGGACTCCAGTTCTTAAAGAATGTGCATTCTAAGGGAGGGAAAAGGACATGTAAAATACAGGTAATAAAGATATAGGAGTTACAGCAGAAGAGCTTTCTGGGAAGATGAGGAAATGATGGAGAGATGATGGTTTCTTAGCTGCAGGTTGATGTTGATTCATCAGTAGTTAGGTATTGCTTAGCAGGAGGAATCAGACTTTAAATGACCTGGTAAAGAATATGTATTTTATTCTGTAGGAAGTAGGTTTTAAGAGAATATGCTGGTCATTCTGGGGTTGCCCTCACCCCTCCATCAATTCCAGGCCCCCATTGTAAGCTTTGTGTCCCAGGGTAGGGTGGGGTGGGAGTGCTGACTTGTATGGAATGTATCATGCAGGCTCTTTTACCCTTTGCCTTCTCTTTGGGTTTGGTCAATGGATAATCCAGCAGTACATCACCGGGCATGAGGAATATGTGTGTGTGTGTGTGTGTGTGTGTGTGTGTGTGTGTGTGTGAGAGAGAGAGAGAGAGAGAGAGAGAGAGAGAGAGAGAGAGAAAGAGAGAGAGAGATTGTGAGAAATACAAAGAGATACAGAGAGACAGAGGAGATGTGCGCCTCCCCTTTTGTATCATTGGTTCTGATGCAGTTAGATCCTTGTATGGCAATATGCCTCTCAGGCTGCCTCTCTTCTTTGGCTTCAGCACTCACCTGGTTCCAGTAGGTCTAGGGATGGTAACAACTTTCTGATGTTGTTGATTCCTGGGTGCCTCAACATTCCTCATTGTCTCCCTTAACCCATTTCATACTCTGTAAACTAAAATCTCTTCCCAGAAGTCTGACTGACAGTGGATGTAACACATAATATCTATATTTCAAAAAGATAAATATGGCTGTAGGGGGGACAGAAGACCCAAATGAGAAAAAGTGGATGGAGGGAACCCACCAGTTAGGACACTATGGCAAGAGTTAAGCAAGATGACAGTGGGAATGAAAAGGAAGGAAGGGAGAGGAGGAGAAAGGCAAATAATTGGGTATTAGGAGAAGTGCAAAGTATGGACTCAAGGTGATTCTATTTTCTTGTCTTGATGGATTTGAGTGAAGCTATCCAGTTGACTAGGGAGTATAAGGAAGTATCTGGGGTAGCAGAAATAATTAGTTCCTTTTGAATATATTGAATCTTTAATGCCTATACTATATCAAGGTAGGAAGTAGGATATATAGGCATGGGGGTGAATGTAATGGTTAGAGCTAGATAAATTGGAGTTACAGGAAGCATTCTAGGCCATAGATGAAAATTGGAGAGGGAGGTAGCACAGATGTGGTAGTTGAAGCCAGGATGAAAATAAAGTCACCCAGAAATAACATGTCCATTGAGAAAATAAGTAGCCAAGAGTCCTTGGAAACAATATTTAAATTCTGGGGAGAGGAAAAAAGTCAATGAAAGGGGGCTAAGAATTGGTTGGTAGTGAAAGAAACCACAGACAGCACTACCAAAAAAGGACTGCGGGTTACTGGTGACCTTTGCCAAAGCAGAATAAGTGAATGGGGTAGAAATCTCAACAAAGCCACTTTGAGAAGGGAGAGAAATTTCTTTTAAGAAATTTATCTATGGAGAAAAGACAGGCATGAGGCCTATAGGATTTTAAAGACCAAATCTGAGCAATGCTACCTAGGCAGACCATTCTTTTCTTATCCAACTGAAAGAAAAATAGGTAAAAGGAAACCTTTAAGTCCTCTGAGAATTAGTAATTTAATTACTATAGCAAGAATAAATTGTAAAAGGGAAGGATATTGAATGTACGAAACTCATCATTTATTTTATTTAAGTAAAATTGCCTTCTCAATAACAAGAATTCATAACCTGATATGCTTTTCCTTCTTTAATCTTTTTAAACAATTCCTTTTATTTTTTGGTTGCAGTTCTTATTTGTTAGTTCTTATTTTTTCTAGACTAACTTTTCAACATTACGTCTGCTTACATAATTAACAATTCCTATCACTGACTTTAAATTGCATTTTTTTAAAAATTGCATTTTAAAATCGAATTTCCAGCTTTATTTCAGCTGCAAGTAGTTTAAACAAAGACACAGACACACAACAATAACCAAAGAGAAACCTTTCTATCATGACAGTTTGTCCTTTTGCCATAAATGAATGTAAATACACAACTATGGATAAAACTGTCAACTTTCTGATAAGGGCTGCCCTACTTGTGAGAAAACACCAAGAACACCACATTAGAATAGCTGCAAGTTCAAAATTTATCACGTTAAAGAGAAGACATTGTAGGCTGCAGCAGTGACTGGATCATTTATAAAGACTGTGACCAAGTGGGAGAGAGAGAAATTCTGTTAAACTTGCCTCCTATATTACACATTGCCATTCTGTCAAGTCAAATCTAATATAAATGAATCACATTAATCAGAAAATATGAGATTTTACATGACAAGCTAAAGGGGCATGCCATTTCCAATTAGATTAGTGATCTAAAATTAGCTACAGACACAAGCAAGTATACATGGTCAATTTGCCTGCTTGAAACTGAAAATTAAATAAGACATATTGGATAATAGATAGCCCTAGAGGGGACATGCAACTGTAATTTACTCATGTTGCTCAGTTGATGTCACAAGTCACCAAAGAATATTCAATCTTGTGCTCATTTTAAGATGGTTGGATTCTGCTCAAGAAAATACATGTATCATTTGTCCATTGATTTGGTTCAGTGAATACTAGGGGATGAGAGCAGAGAGGACATTCATTGTTGTTTCAATAGGGAAGTTAATCAAGATTGGCAAAGGAGAACATTTCATTGCCAGATCAACATCTCATTATTGATATGTATTAGTACTCTTGCAATGGAGAGACATGTCTTTATACAAAGCCACTTAAGCTTTCTCTGCCCTACTTTATTCAATTGTACACTGTAAATAATATACCCACTTCACAGGTTCTTGTCAGTCTTGGTCAAAATAATGTATATAAATGAGCTTTTAAGAAGTATAAGGGCTTTTCATGTTACTACCATTATTGTTATTTCAAAACTTAACTGCTTCATTCTGTAAAGTTTACTTTGTAAATTGCAGATATTTGCATCCCCTATACATGTGGTGAAGCTGATGAAGCAAGAATATGTCATTAACGAAATCATGTAGCAGAGTTTCTGTCAGTTGTTCTAATGTGAATAAGGCTGTTTCACCAATTTAAGTTTCCATATCTTGATCTTTGGCACTAGGAGCAAAACGCAAGGGGCAGAAAGTTCTGGGAGAATAGGAGTTATTTTTACAATTATTGAATAGGCTTTTAGTTAAAAGGAACAAAAATTTATGGTTGATAATGCAAATACTTCAATAAATTATTTTTAAGTGATACACTTTCTTTCTTGTTCTCTTTCACACATACAAATATTTCATAAAAGAAATTAATGTAGTTTAGCAAGTTTTCCATAAAATGAATGTATACTATATTAGTTTCTTGACTGCTAAATACTGTACAATGGGTTGGCTTAACACCAGGAATTTATTGGCTCACAGTTTCATAGGCAAGAAGGCTTGCTTGCTCCCAGGGTTAGTATCTTCTGGCTGGCTGCTAATTTTTGTGTATTCTCGGCATTTCTGTCACATGGCAACGCACACGGTGGCATCCTCTCCTTTCTCTTCCGGGTACTCTTGACTTCCAGCTTATGGCTTCTCTTTCAGTGTCCAATTTCCTTTGCTGATAAGGACCTCAGTCATATTGGATTAAGGCCCACCCTCATTCAGTTTGGGTACACTTTAATAAAATCTTCAAGGATCCTATTTATAAATGGGGTCACTCCCACAGGACCAGGGGTTGGGACCTGAACATGCTTTTGTTTCCCAATTGACCTACACACTGTTGAGGGAAACCTCCTGGATCATGAATGTAATAAAACATGTAAAAAATGCAGCAAATCAGAAAATGAAGAGCAAATTTGAATTATAGCATCACAAAAAGGAGACAGTCAAATGAACAATAAACATGAAAAAGTCCTCAACATCATTACTTCTTAGAGAAATGCAAATTAAAATTCAACAAGATACTATTAAACACCTATCTAAAATTAAAGACAGCACTGGTGAGGATGTGGAGCAACTAGAACACTCTCACATACTACTGCTGTGAGTGTAAATTGATACAACCACTTTGGAAAAATGTTTGACAATATCTACTAGAGCTTAACATGATTCTGGCCTTATGTCCTAGCAATTTTCTCTTAGATCTATACCCAAGAGAATGAGTACAAACTCAGGTGCAATAATGTTCTTAGCAGATTCATTCATAATAGCCCCAAACTGGAAACAACCCAAATGTCTATCAGTAGTAAAATAAGTAAATAAACCATATTATATACATTTAGTGGAATAGCACTCTGAAACAAACAAACAAAATGAACAACTGCCACATTCAACGATGTGGACTGCCTTTGCAGATGTAATGATGAGCCAAAAAATCTAGACAACATAAAGAAGATGCTATATGATGCCATTTATTTGAGGCTCAATAATGGGCAAAACAAATTTATGGTACTAGCAGTTAGAACAGTGATTATCTCTGGGGATATGGTACAAGTGGGAAGGGCACGAGGGATACCTCTGGGGCATTGAAAATGTTCTATATCTTGATCTGAGTGGTAGGTTCCCTGGGATGTGTGTGCATGTATCTGTGTGTGTAAAAGTTCACAGAGTTGTAAATTTAAGATATATATATATATGCCCTTTACTGTATGTATCTTATATCTCAATAAATATTTTTAAAAGAATGAGCAAATATTTTAAATCTATATTTAAGGAAAAATTAAAAAATAAATTTCTGGCAAAGCACAGAATATTAACAAAGATATTGAAATTTCCAACAATATCACTTAGCCATACTCAAATCAATACTCAAAATAAGGCAGTATAGTTTCACAACCTCTGCAAGTATGACTGTTCCATCTTGACACTTAGTTTCCCCCAAAAAAGCTTCATCAAATCAAATAGGCTTGCCAACTGCTTCCGATGTCCTTAAAACATTTCACTTCTCATTCAGCATCATTTTAAAAATATGTTGCACATTTTATTGATGAGCATACTGATCTTTTTCAAACATATTTTTATGTGTATATGTATTCAATTACATAAACCTGTGCAACTACTTGTAGGATCGTTGAATGGAAAAAGAGAGTTGTAAACAGATTTTGAGGTGGAGAATTCTTATTGTACACTGAAGGCCCGACCCTATTGGGACATAGAGTTATCTGAAAACTAGTTAATGTCCAAATGCTCAGTATGGATAATTAATTTGTAGATGGTGTTGTTTGTCTCCATATATACCATTGACTTGAAACAAACTGATGACTTGAAAACATCAAAATTATGCATGCTAAGCCTTCCAAAGTATAGGGCATTCCTCTAGTTCCATAAAAATACATGTTGCCAAGAGATAAACCCTCAGCTGTGATAGCACTGGGAACCAAATGACAGGGTAAAATAAAATCAAGAGTAAAATAAAATAAAATTCCAAATCCTGAATGTTTATGGGTGGGGTTCTTTACTCAGTCCATTAATATGCATTAGGTTTGGAATTCTGCTAAGGAATTTCTCCTAGGCGGGGCATTCCCGTACTTTACACAACTCTTACTCTTTTTCATTTTGGACACATTAAGGCCCTGTTGCCCAGCCTCTAAACATTTTAAAATTCAGTTGCAAGTGTAAAATTTTAAGCCTAGAGCTGTACGATTTGAAAGTAGCAGCAGCTCTTCACTTTGTGGATAACTGGTGTTTGGGACATCTGGAATGAGGAGCGGCTAGACATAGAAAGTCAGTGGATGAATTTGATTAGGAAAGGAGAGAAAGCAGAGGAAAGAGAAGATCATATTCTAGTGATATGCCATATGGGAAGAGCCCTTTTACTCATAAAAATTCTTAATTTTCATACGCACCCATTGTGCCATTGCCCTTCACAAAATGCCAAGAAGTAGCTATGACATATCTTATCTTCGTTATAAGATAAAGCAACCAAAACACAAGGAAAATAAAAGCTTACCCAATGTTAACACATAAATTTTGTCCCTGAAAACGTTGAGTGCTCTACCTCCAAGTCCTGCCTATGGGGAACTCTGGGAAGCTCTACCTTTGGTTGTAGGTTGATTTAAAAATTTTAAGTGTATTTCAAATGATTAATATATTCCCATTTTTTCAAAATTTAAATGATTCAAAGGGTCTGTAATGAAATTGCCTCTCCTATCTCTGTCCCTCAGTCATCTTGTTCAACTTCTCAGAAGCAGTATTCTCCGTTTCTTAGGGACTCTTTCAGGGATATTTATGTTTATCAGAGGAAACAGACAACACACACACATATGTTTTCAACTTGTACACAAATGGTAGGGTATCATGCATATTATTCTGTGCACTGTTTGTTTGAATTTGTGTAAGAGTATATCTTGGGCATCATTCCTTATCAGCAATAGGTAAAATTTTTATATGTGCTGTTTGTTTACTACCCATAACACCTATTTTTCCACTTTCAGGACAACCGTGTGGTGAATTGAAAGCAAACAGAAGCTGGGTTTATTTGGATTATTGCTACTGACTAGCTTTGAGATGCAGGTGTTGCCTAACTCTCTGAACTTCAGATTCTTCATTCAATGGCACTGGTAACACCTTCCTCACAAGATTGTCATGGCAATTATAAGAGCTTGGAATTGGGAGTCAGACAGTCTGGCTAATTACTTACCATTTATATGATGTTGGGCCATTATTTAATCTTTCTAAGCCTTAGTTTCTTTTGCTTGGTATGCATTTTTATTGATAACCACTGTTATGGATTGAAAAAAAGATGTGTTAAAGTCCTAATCCTGAGTGCCTCAGACTGTGACCTTATTTGGAAACAGGGTCATTGCAGATGGAAGTAGGCAAGGTAAAATGTGGTCATTTATCAGTAGGGTAGGCCCTTAATCCAAAATGATTGAATGGAAGAAAATATTTGGAAACCGCTTATCCAATAAAGGTTTAATATCCAAAATATATAAAAAATCCTTCTACTTCATGATAAAAAGACAAACAAACCAATTACAAAATGGGCAAAAGACTTGAATAGTCATCTCTCCAAAGAAGATAGACAAATGGCAGAAAGCGTATGATAAGATGTACAACATCATTAGCCATCAGGGAAATGCAAATCAAAACCACAATGAGATACCATTTCACACCTATTAGAATGGCTGTTCTTAAAAAAAAAAAAAACAGAAAGTAACAAGTGTCAGAGAGAATGTGGAGAAATAGGAACACTCATTCATTGTTAGTATGGAATATAAAATTGTATAGCTGCTGTGAAAGACAATTTAGTGGTTCCAAAGAAAGTTAAATATAGAACTACCATATGAGCTGGCAACCCCACTTCCAGGTATATACCCAGAAGAACTTAAAGCAGGGAATTGAACAGATATTTGTGCAAGGATGTTCATAGCAACATTATTCACAATTGCCAAAAGATGAAAGCAACCCAAGTGTCCATCAGCCCATGAATGGATTAACAAAATGTGGGGTATACATACAGTAGAATATTATTCAGCCATAAAAAGGAATGAAGTCCTGATACATGTGACAACATGGATGAATCTTGATGACATCATGTTTAGTGAAATAAGCCAGACACAAAACAATGAATACTGTATGATCTTACTGATATGAAATAATAATAAAAAAAGCCTCATACAGTCAGAATCTAGAATATAAGTTACTGGGGGATGGGGTGGGGATAAGGAATAGAGAGTTAAGGCTTAAAATGTACAGAGTTTCTATTCAGGGTAATGGAAAAGTTTTGGTAATGGATGGTGGTGAACGTAATTAACAGCACTGATATACATATCTGAATGTGGTTAAAAGGGGGAAATGTTAGGTTGTATATATGATCATAGAATAAAAATTTTTAAAACTGAACTGATTGCTTTAAACTATAAGAAACTGACTGTTTATCTTGGGATAGAATATACATTAAGTGAAGTTAGGAACCCATTACTTAATAAATCAAGCCTTTGACTTGAGGCTTGCTCTTGTGAAATTTGGGGTTGTAAATAGGAGGCTGAGCCCTCCTATAATTATGTTTAAGAGGCACTTCCACAGAACCTCTTTTGTTGCTCAGATGTGGCCTTTCTCTCTCTAAGCCCAACTCTGCACATAAATTCATTAACCTCCCCCCCAACTCAATGGAACTGCCCTACACAAACAGTGAACCCTATATTACATGATGGACTATAGTTAATAGTACTATTATAGAAATATGCTTTCATCAATTGTAAGAAATGCACCAAAGCAGAGTGTTAATAATAGGGTGGTATATGGGAATCCTATATTTTAGGAATGATTGTTCTGTAAAACCACAACTTCTCTAATAAAAATAAATGAATAAGGGCTGTGCCTGGGACCCACCCTTAGAGATTCTGATTTAATCAGTTTGGGTGAGGGCCCAGGCATCAATAATTTTTAAATGTTCTGCAGGCAATTGTAAAGTGTAGCCAGATTGATACCACCCCATGGGATCCTGCAAAGTTTCTAAGAAAGGGTCTGATGCCATGAGTATTGGCAGTGGTGGGCAGGTGAGAGAAAAGAACATAGCGCAGGACCCAACTACTGTCTCTGAATGGACAAAAGGAAGATTCAGAGTGAGGCATAGTTAAAATCTCCAAGTTATAATAATATATAACATCACTGAGTATTTTCTACATGCTATGAACTGGGCTAAGGTGAAGAAAAATGGGAAGAGTATGTTCCTACTAACGTTTTAAAAAAGATGGAAAATAGAGATAGATGTATGAATCTGCAGGGAAAATTTAGGGAAGGATGGCCAAGAAAATAGAGGATAATTTACATCTGGAATTTGGGGTTAGAGGAAGACTCATTTTGATTGTATAATTGTATACTCATTTGAACTTTTTTTTCACTTTTACTATGTGCATGTGTTATTGTCATAATGATTTTAAAAATATTACTCAAATGATAACAATTTCTGATCTTGACAAGGACTGTTTTCTTTCACTACATCCCAGCTCATACAATCTGTTTCCTCTCTTTCTGACACCTGGATAGCCCCCTTTGTTCATGGCCTATTCATTACACATACCAAAACTGAGCTTTGCTAATAAGCAATATACCTGATATTTTTAACTGACACTGGATTGAGAATTTTTTAAAATGAGGTCATACTGGATCAGGGTGGGCCCTTAATCCAAAATGATTGTTGTCCTTATAAAAAGAGGAAATTTGGACACAGAAGTCAGGAGAAAACCATGTGACCACTGAGGCAGAGAATGCCATGGATTGCCTGCAAGCCACTGCGAGAAGCCAGGAGAAAGATACGGAACAGATTCATCCTTTCACAATTCAGAGGAAGCATGGTCCTGCTGATACCTTGATTTTGGACCTCTAGCTTCTAGAACTGTAGATAATAAATTTCTGTTGTTTTAAGCCATCCAGTTTGTGGTACTTTGCTATGGAAGGCCTAGAAAACTAAGACAACCACAAACAGAAAAATTCACAAATCATAAAGGGACTGTTTGAATTACCAAAAAGAAAACATACTCATATACCCGCCATGCAGATCAAGTAAGAGAACATTATCAGCACCCCAGAAGCCTTACTGTGCCCCCTCCTAGTTACCATTCCCAAAGATAATATTACTCTTATTTCTAATATCATAATGAGATCTTCCTTGTTTTTGAATTTTATATAAATGGAATTGATAAGTATGTATTTTCTGATATCAGAATTCTTTCACTCAACATTTGATTTGTGAGATTCATCTATATTGTTAAAATAGCAGTATTCACTCATTTTTCATTGCTGTATAGCATTCTACGTAAGAATTTGCCACAATTTTTGTATTCATTTTATATAATGAACAAGTGTTGATGTACATTTGGATTGATTCCAGGTTTTATCTTTTATGATAATATTGCTGAGTACATTTTAGTACAAGTACGCATTTCTGTTGGGTATTGTGGTGGATTGAAGCTGTTGTATACCCCGGAAAAGGCCATGTTTCTTTAGTCCATTCCTGTGGGTGTAGACTTATAGTGGGTGGGGCATTTTGGTTAGGTTATTTCAATTGAGATGTGACCCAGCCCATGCACAGTGGGTCTTAATCCTTTTACTGGAGTCCTTTATGAGAGGATAAAAGACAGAAAAAGCCCAGAGAGCTCAGTGAAGCTAAGAGATGAAATTAAGAGAAGCTCCAGAGAAGCTGAGATACAAGACACACCCACAGAAGGGAAAAGAGGAAGCCACTGAAGCCAGAAGCTGAAAGCAATGAAACCCGGGAGAGAAGGACCAGCGGACGCTGGCCATGTGCCTTCCCATATGACAGAGGCATCCCAGAGGCTGGCAGCCTTTCTTCAGAGAAGGTATCGTCCTGCTGATGCCTTAGTTTGGACATTTTCATGGCTTTATAACTGCAAATTTGTAAGCTAATAAATCTCCATGGTAAAGGCCAACTCATTTCTGGTATATTGCATTCCAGCAGCTTTAGCAAACCAGAACAGGTATAAACCTAGGAGTGTAGTTGTTGGATCACAGCATAAAAGTTTCAGTGTTTACAGCTGCAAGCCCCAGAAACCAACCCTAGCTGATTTAAGAAAAGATAAATTTATTAAAAGATCTTTTAATAGGTATAAAATCACTGGGAAGAATTGTGAAATAGACTCAGAAAAAGGTGAAGAGAAAGGAAGGCCACACCGGCCAAACCACAGCCAATGTCATACTATAGAACTAGAGTCAGAAGGACAGCATTGCTGTCATACCATACACTAGACCCCATAGTTTGGATTGTCAACATTGATTTCTTGCCTAAAGGATTCATGCCACTGCATTCCCCTGGCTGTTTCTGCCTAAAGAAATATCTCTTCCCCTGATTCTTTGCCTTTCTAGCTCCTGATTCAAAGTCTGGCATACGTACAGCTGCTAGGCCAGGCCTAGGGCATATGCCCAGGCTATAGCTTCAAGGGAACCCGGAGGAGTGATACATAACACAGGCACTTTCCAACCAGAAGAGTAGGGTTCAATATTGGGCATAAAAAACCAAATGGCCACCACAGTACTCAAAAAATTGATTTCTTCTCTCTGTTTCTAAGATTGCCTGTTTCTTCCTAAGTTAAATATCTGGAATAAAAACCCAGATCAATTGCCTTCCATTAATAAATAAAATGAATTAAATTAAAACAACAACATAAGTTCTGCTTTTCAAAAATCAAAGTTCTTTTTACTTGACTATACCTTCAATAAATTTGACAGGAGATATTAATTTTGAACAAAAATTTGAGGTTTATAAAATAATTTTAAAAGACTTTTATATCTATTAGAAAGTAGAATATTAGAATATACCAGAGATTTTTTTATGATGAAGAAAAGTGCCATGTTCTTCCACGGTTTATCCTAGTTTTTGAATATGTGCATATATGGCCTTACTCTTTGACGTAGATACTGCTTGAGACTCAATCAGTTCTGCCCCCAAACCATTTGGTACAATTTTAGGGCATCTGAGGGCAGTTCTTTCCAGTATGTACTCTTTGGTTAACTTCTGAACAATAAGCCTGGTTTATTCTCTCTTAAATCTTTACTCTCTTGCCATTCTATGTTTTCTTCAACTGGTTCCTCCAACAACTGGGCCTGATCAACTGTGGATACCATGGAAACTTCCACTATTAGGAAATTCCTATCCATCTTTTGAAAGAAAGCTCTCTTCTTGCCTTAACTATAATCTAGTTCTACCCTAACCTTACACTTCTTTAGCTCATTTTAGTGGAAGCAACCATGTGACCAACAGTGAGCCATGAAGCCAAGAAGTGAGTTGGCATTTTAATGCATCATCGATGTTGCTTCCAGGTATTATTTTCCACCCTCTTGTAAAATCTCATTCTCCTTGGAGACTCACGATAATTGGTATTCCACCCTCAATCCCTTTTAACTGTGGCCAGTTCACCTGCCACCACATTCTGTCACCAAAAAGCCCAACTGCCATGCTTCATCTCCTGGCATAATTCTAGGAGATTTAAAAATTCATGTAGATATCTTATGCAGCCTAATGGCCTTACAATTCCTTCAGCTCCCTACTCCAAAATCCTTGCTTTGGATCTTGTCATGGCTCAGAAATTGCTCCAATTCACCTTCCCACTTTCTGACCACAACTTTCTACCTTTTATTTTATTTCTTTATTTTCCCAACTGAACACCAGTTTTATTGATGGTGCTAGGTTATTTACATAGCTTACAGTGTGTGCTGGAGCATTCCCTGGGGTTCTGTGGAACTCCACTCAGTGTTGGGACAATAATGTACAGCAATTACATTGGAATGATATAAATAAGCTTTGATAGGCATGTTCTCAGGATAGAGTACTGGGTTAACACTGCATTATGAACACTTCACACGACACAGGCTCTTAAAGAGAATTGGGTTTTTAGCCAAGGGTGTAACTTCTGAGTGACTGGACACTTCTGGTCCCATTGCCTAGGGCTGCTTGAAGTTCTGGTGGCTGGAGAATACCTAGGGCTGCGGTAAAAGCCCTGTCGCTTTGCCTTCATCTGCAGGTACAACCCTTTTGTCTTCTTCAAAGCGCTTCTTCTAGTCCTCTGTCTCAGACAAAAACTAGGGCATGGGCAATGATTTGTTTTCCTGGCTCAAGGACACATAGGTAAAGAAGGCACTGGTGGCCAGTATCACTTCTGCATGTTGTCCACCATGGATTGGCATCCACCAAGACTGATTTCCATGGACTTATTGCTTGTGAAGGTCATGCGTCCAGAAATGGTGGTCAACACCCTTTTCTGATCTTGTGAAAATTAATGGCCACCGTGGAAGCCTTGACTATGTGGGTCTTGCAGTGGCCTGTAGTCACTATGCCTGCTACCTCCTCCACGAGCTTCATGGTGACACTTCCATGCACAAAGCCATGCAGGAAACAATTGGAAAGTTCTACCAGGTGGATCAAGCTAGACTTGCTGTAGCTGACAGTGTTCTGCTCTAGGTTAAGGATGGACTGGACAATGCCCCAGTTCTTACACTTGGAGTCCATGCCCTCCAGTTTCTGGACTTTGTATGGCTTCTGACCCTCTGCTTCTGCTCCTGCCAGGAGTACACAACAGGAAGCATCTCCAGGATCTTGTCCATGTTCTTCAGCAATAGGGGCAGATATCACAAAGAGGCCTTTTGGTCAGTTTTTGGGTAAGTTTGAAGATGTTTTCAGACATAACCTTGACCTGGATTTCCATGGCGTGTTTGGAGGTCTAGGTGATTTCCACTTTGAAGTGAGCCACCTCTCCAAAGTACATGGGTGACAGGAAGTTGTTTCACTTGACTTGGGCCAGGGCAGTCACACAGTGCTCTCCATTACATTGCCGAGTGCTGATGATAGCCCCAGCCTCCTCAATTATTTTCAGAATGGCTCTTCCGTGACACTGCGGCAACATTGGTGTCATTTGGCTACATAATTTGGCATACACTTCCAGTTGTTTTACTTGGGCTTGGTTGTCTCTCTTCCATTTCCCTCAACAACTGTTCCAAAACTTCAAAATTTACCCCAAGTTCTTCCTTCTTCAAACAACTGCTGATTTCATTCTCAGCAAATGACCTTGCCTTTAAATCAGTGGAAAACTAAGGTCATCAGGGAAGTCTCCCTCAATTTTTCTGTAAACTTATCTATATTCATTGGTTTTTAAATTTCTTTCCTTCACTCTAGAAGACTGCAATGTCCCTTACCGGTTCAAGGCCATCCCATGACTGTGGCCCAACTCAATCTCCTTCCATATTTGCCCTGTCATTGTTTTGTCAGTCATCATTTCCTCAACCTCTTTATTGGCTCCTCCCCTCAGTCCATAAACACCCTTAATTTTTAAAAAATTGCATTGTGGTAACATATATGCCACATAGCATTTCCCATTTTAACCACTTCCATGTATACAATTTGGCAGTGTGAATTACGTTCTCAATGTTGTGCTACCATCACCACCATCCATTACCAAAACTTTTCCAACATCCCAAAGAGAAAACCTGTGCCCATTAACCATTAACTCCCCATTCCCCACCACCACTCCTGCCCCTGATAGCCTGTAATCTATTATCTGTCTCTATGAATTTTCATATTCTAGTTATTTCATGTAAGTGAGATCATACAATATTTGTCCTTTTGTATCTTGCTTATTTCAGTCAACATGATGTCTTCAAGGTTCATCCATGTTGTCGCATGTATCAGAACTTCATTTCTTTTTATGGCTGAATACTATTCCATTGTATGTATATATCACATTTTGTTTATCCATTCATCTGCTGATTGACGCTTGGGTTGCTTCCACTTTTGGGCTAATATGAATAATGTTACTATGAACATCAAATACAAATATGTGTTCAAGTCCCTGTTTTCAATGCTTTTGGGTATGTACCAAGAAGTGGCATTGCTGCATCATATGGAAATTCTGTGTTAAACTTTCTGAGGAACCACCAAACTGTTTTCCATGGTGGCTGCTCCATTTTACATTCCCACCAATAATGCAGGAAGGTTCCTATTTCTTTGCATGCATCCTCACAAGCATGTTATTTTCTGTTTGTTCTTTTTTTTAATAATACTCATTCTAGAGGGTGTGAAGTAGTATCTACTTGTGGTTTTGATTTGCATATCCCTACTGGCTAATGATGCTTAGCATCTTTTCATGTGCTTATGTGCCCTTTTAATTTTAAAAGGCCCTTAGATCTTCATCAGATCCAACTTCTCTCTGTTCCTCCACTTTCAAATCTTCCCAAATCATAACAAAAGCAGCTCTCTTGGGCTTTTTACCTCAATTTTACTCCTTGAACTCAGAAATCTGCCATTTTTATTCCTCGACTCTAGCTATTTTCCTTAAGATACATAATGAACCTAATTGTGAAATGTAATATACATTTTCCAATCTTATGTAACCAAACCTCTTTTTTGTCTTTGGCACTGGTACTTACTTTCTCCTTTTAAAAATGCAAAGTATTTTTTTCAGATTATAAAGGTAGTTCTTAGTTATGGAATATTTGGAAAATATAGGAAAGTATAAAGAAGAAATATAAAGTCACCTGCAATATTCCTTATTGATGACCACTGTTAACATTTTGAAGTGTAATTTGAGATATATAGATAGGCATAATTCTGTATAATTCTGTATAAATTAATACTTCATTTAAAAAGCAAGTAAAATTGTGAATTAGTTTCTATATCATTAATTTTTTTGAAGATGCTTAGAACTGTTGCATGATATTCTATAGAGTGGACTGTCATTAATTTAGCCATTCTCCTATTATCACATATTTCACCCATTTTTAATCTTTCCTTTTATAAATAAAGATACTATATACATCCTTGTACATCAATCTTTGACAATTTCCTTGGGGTTACTTCTTTAGAATAAATTATTAAAAGATAATTATTGAATCCAAGTGTATAAATATATTTTAGGATATTGCTTCACAATGCCATATTGACTTCCAGGAAAGCTGTAGTTTTTTGTATTTTTCCTTGCACAGAGTTTGAGTGCCTGTTTTCCTCTTTTTATTTTGGTCCCCTTCATGAGAAGTTATTTTCCTTATCAACCCCTTAAAATTGATGCTCATCGTAGTTATATCTTTAGCCTACTGCCCTTCTCACTCTATATTTGCCAGAGGGCTATTTCTTCTCCTAATAGTTTCAACTACTTCCACTATGTTGAAGATTCTCTAATCCAAGATGCCAGACTGGGTTTCTCTCCTCAATTTCATACTCCTCTATAGGGAATCTACTCTTGTTATTCTACAAATAACCAAAAAATTTTTCAGCCTGTCAGTAACAGTTGGTGGTACAACCAGCCAAGGAGTCACAATCCATTGGCCAGAGCTAATTACATGGTCACTCCAAACTCCAAGGGGGAAGAAGGTATAATCCTCCTTTGTTTCTAGAAAGAGAAGAAACCTGGATAAGGGAGAACACTAGATTTTGCTACTACACCACAGTCTCAGATATAAGTCGTCTTTCTGCATGCTCAAAAGACCCAACTCCCTGGATCAATAATAGTTGATTAGTGCTCTTTCCATAAAATTAAAAAACAATAAAGTCAGAGTGTTTATGAATATTTAAACTTGTCTTTCAAGAGTAATAGAATATTCAGTGTTTTTTTAAAAATGATGATCTAGATTTGTTTTTCTTAAAGTGGAGCACTCTCCTCAAGATCAGCTTGGATACTTGCTAAAAATGAAGATTTCTAGAACCCCTCTACAGGATGAGACTATCTGGAGGTGGGAACCTACAAGCTCCCCTGGGGATTACTGTAGAAACTGAAGTTTGAGACCCACTGACTTGGAGGAATCAGATGGTCAATGCTGAAGAAAGAAGTTAATAGGCTTTCCTGAAACCCTATTGTGGAGTAGAGCCTTGCATGAGGCTTGTCTGGTTGAAGGCCAGAAGAAGATCTGATTTGATAATGTTAGTCCTGGTCAGAAGAAATTTCAAAGAGCAGGACCCACCTGGGTATACACCAGGTATCTACTCAGCAGGCAGATTCTTTCAAGCTCTTAGGTATTGGACCTAGTTTGAGGGCAGAGGTGATTCAAGAATATTGCATTTCACTTCCATATTTATATTTTCACCCCTTGCTTTTCCTATAAATTCTCATGCCCTAGGTGATCTCATCCACGTTCATTGCTGGAAACCATATCTTCTGTATGTTA
Source organism: Choloepus didactylus (assembly GCF_015220235.1). Classification (NCBI taxonomy): domain Eukaryota; kingdom Metazoa; phylum Chordata; class Mammalia; order Pilosa; family Megalonychidae; genus Choloepus; species Choloepus didactylus. The sequence goes on along the minus strand of NC_051334.1, from coordinate 29,493,688 downwards.
ACCCTCGCAAATATATATCTCTAGACTGAACCTCTTTTCTGACTCCAGATTATTGTTTTCTCAATATTTCCATTCAGATGGCTAATAGGCATTTCAAAGTTGACATGTCTAAAACTGATCTCCTGACAGTCTTCCCTCAAACATGCTCCTCCCATGGTCTCCCCCATCTCAGTCTATGGAAACTTCATGCTTTTGTTTGGCTCAGGCCAAAGTTCATGGAGTCATACTTAACTTCCCTTTCTCTCACATATACCATCCAATCTATCAATGAATCCTCTCAGTTTTGCTTTCAAAATATACCCAGAATTTGACCACATCTCACTACCTCCATTGTGACCATCCCAGTATGGCAACATCTCTTGTCTGGTTTATTGCAATAGCTACCTAAGTGGTCTGTCTGCTTCTTTCTGCTCAAGTTCCTTTGAGTCTATTCTCAACATGGCAGCCAACAAGATCCTGTTAAAACATTGTCATAAATCATAGCCACTCCTCTGCCCAAAACCTTCCAAAGGACTCCCCATGTCACTAAGAGGAAAAGCCAGATTCTGACAATGCCTTTCGTGATCTGGCTCTTCTTTCTGAACCTGTCTCCATCTACTATCTCCCTTAGTCACTCACTTCAGACACACTGGACTTTTTCATTTCCTTGAACAACATACATGATCTCTCCTCGGGGCCTTTGAACATACTGCTCCACCTGCCTGGATGATTTTCCCCACGTATATTTGTAGGTCTTCCTTCAGGTCTTTGTTTAAAAAGGTGTCTTTTCAATGAGGTCTTCCTGTTCACCCTACCTAAAATGCCACCCTCCAGCAAATACAGACACTATGTCACCTCTTTTCTTAAAAAAAAAAAACTAGCATTTATCATTATCTAGCATGCCATGTATTTTATTTATGTCTTTTTTAATTATCTGTTCCCCACCCCATGTCAGATGACATGAGAGGTCCATGAGAGCAAGAGTTTTTTTTTCCTGTTTTGTTCACAATGTATTCCAGCGTCTAGAACAGTGTCTGGCACATAGAGCAATGCAATAAGTATTTCATTAAAGAATGAATGAAAAATTATCTTCTAGTGATACCCAGCCTTTGCTACATACAGTCTGATCTATATTTTATTGAAGTCTTTGTGATCTGTTCTTTGTCCCAGTATGCCAGTTTAGATGTATTATGTCCCCCCAAAACGCCATGTTCTTTAATGCAGTCTTGTGGGGGCAGATGTATTTGTTTAGTCTTGATTAGGTTGGAACCTTTGGATTGGGTTGTTTCCATGGAGATGTGACTCACCCAACTGTAGGTGATAACTCTGGGTTATTTCCATGGAGGTGTGGCCCTGCCCATTCAGCATGGGTCTTAATTAAATCACTGTAGCTCTATAAGAGCTCAGATAGAAGGAGCTCAGTGCTGCAGCTAAGAGACACATTTTGGAGATGGCCATTGAAAGTACATTTTGCTAGTCCAGAGTTTGCCTGGGAGAAACTAAGAGAACACCCCCAGACTCCTAGAGAGAAACGTACTTGGAGAAAGCCATTTTGAAATGCAACCTAGGAGCAAGCAGACGCCAGCCACATGCCTTCCCAGCTAACAGAGGTGAAGGTATACTTGTGTTGATGCCTTAATTTGGACATTTTCATGGCCTTCAGACCTTAACTTTGTGACCAAATAAACTTCCTTTGTAAAAGCCAATCCATTTCTGGTATGTTGCATAATGGCAGCATTAGCAAAGTGGAACACCCAGCTTCCCATATATCAGAAACTAAAGATTTTCACTCAAAATTGCTAAGTTGTCAAGAATAGCTCAGAGCCATGTGACACAAAGTGAGCATGATGAACAGAATTTTGGACTCCTTGAGGATAAAATTATAGGAAGACAGGACAGAGCAAACTATTTGCATAAAGAAAACAATGTATATAAATATGGAGGTATGCGGCTGTGATAGTCAGCCTCTAAACTGGTTCCCAGTGATCCTTACCTCCTGGTGTTCATGAGAAGTTTCCTTCCCTTGAATGTGGGCTGAACTGACAGACATACTTCTAACACATAGCATATAACAAAAGTGATGGGATGAACCAGCAGGCTGGGTGATCTGTCCATTGGAAATAGGACCCAAATGGGGAGGGGCTGGCTGTGACCTCATCAACAGCAGTGGGCAGTGTGAACCTGGCACACAAACACACACACAAAATGATTCTAGGGTCTGTGTTGTTTGCTCTTTCTTACTCTTTCACTTTCTGGCTCTGATGAAGCACAATGCCATGTTGTGAGCTTCCCTATAGAAAGGCCCATTGTGGCAACTGAAGGAAGCCTCTGGCCAACAGCCAGGACTGAGGACCTGAAGCCTTTAGTGCAATGGTCCATGAGAAGAATCCTTGTAACAAGTAGAATGAGCTTGAAAGCAGATCTTTCCCCATCAGAGTCTTGAGATAACAGCTGCCCTTACCAATACCTTGTTGATAGCCTGTGAGAGACCCTGAGCCAGAGGACCCACCTAATCCATACTCAGATTCCTGACCCACAGAAACTGTGAGATAATAAATATTTGATGTTGTAAGCCAATGAGTTTTGGGTTTATTTTTTTACTCAGTCATAGATAACTAATATAGTGGCCATACAGCAAAATTTATAATTACATACAAGAGTATCTTTTTAAGGAAACATGATTGTATGGTGATAAATGAGTAACAATTTTGAATAAGGACCTATGTTCATAGTAGCATTTATTAAGCTGGTTATATTTATTCATTCGTTCCACCAATATTCTATTGAAAACCAACTCAGTGACAGGCAGAATTCAAGATGAAGTGATACAGTGATGAATAAGATGAGTTTCTATTTTAATGGAGTTTAGTGTGGAGTGGGGATAATAGAGGTTAAAGTCAAGTCCAGAAATAAATGATTGAGGATTCCAGACAGAGATAAGAGCCATGGAAAAAAAATGAAACTGGGTAATGCTCTACAGACAGACTGACCATGGTGGGGTGGTGGAGGGGCACTCATTTTGGAGGCCTCTCAGAATAGGTGACCTTCGAGTTGAATTTTGACTGATAAGATCCAGCAATGGAAAAATCTGTGGACAGAACGTTACAAGCAGAAGGAATGACAAATGCTGAACTGGGAATAAGCATGGTTTGTAGACTGGGGCTGGATCATGTTTGGGATTTATTCTAAATTCAGTAGAATGCCCTCAGAAAGTTTAAACAGGAGAGGGAAATGTTCCATTTTAAGTGTTTAGGTGGTAATTCTGGCTGCTGTATAGAGAATGGACTGTGGTGGATAGGGGCCTGGGAAAATGGTAGAAACAGTTATAGAGTAATGAGAGTGAGCATAGTATTACATGGAGACTGTATGGGTCTGTCTACTAACCAGGGCTTAATCAAAACCCTGCTACTTCTATTAGCAATGGGGCACTGAGCCACCAAATTCTTGTACAAGGGGCAACTGTGAGTCTGTGGCAGATTCACAGGTTGGTATTACTTCCTTGTCAGTATAACCCAACTGATCAGCAAATCGGTTTATGCATGGAATGATGTTAGGGGGAACCAAAAGAAGCCTCATTTGGAATCAACTCATTTGTTCTTAGGACAGGGTCAAATTTACTTCTTTTATTAATAAAAAGAACATTTAGACATATTAGACTTGGTGTTTTACACAATGAACAATTCCTCAATGCCCACAAAGAAAATTCAACTTTGATGGTTTAAAAACAGCTGCATTTTCCTTTTTGTGTTCATAAGTAAGATTTTTATGACCTTGAAGACTAGCTTCACAGCACTATAAACCAATTAAATTTTAAGAATATTCTCTCTTAACCTTGGTAATAAGTATTTCATATAGAAATGGCTCTTCAACTCCCTTTATAATAATTAGGACTCCAAGTAAAAAAATAAATTATAAAAAGAGCTATACTCTGTTGATTGGCCTTATCAACTACTATGAAAAGGAAAGAAAATGATGAGTTGTGTCATGGGATGGGAAAGTTGAAATGTTAACAAGTGTCACTGAGACATGCTGTTAGTTGATATTTAGTCAGTCTAAAGGACTATAGAAAGTGGGACAAGACAGAGATGAAGTAGTTCAAATATTATAAAAATAGCAAAAGTCCAGTAGTATGGCTTTATTGCAAATCTAGCACTCAGATGGGAATCATTGAGAATGAAATAGGCAGTTACTATTTTGTATGTTTTTCTGAATGCTGGTATAAGGGGGGATGGCAAATAAAACATGGCTTATTTGAGAGGCATGATGTGGATTCATAATCTTTTGGAGTGAATTGACAGCTAATGTGTTTTCTGATCATAAAATAAATTAATGTTCCTTTTAGAAAGTTCAGAAAATCAAATTATAAAGAAAAAATAAAACGTGGTTTAATTTTTTAAAATTACTTTTGAACCCAATTGAAAACAGCCATTTTAATGTGACCACTAAAATAAACATTTTAAGATGATTTTTTTAAAGCAAAATGTATTGAAGTATAACATACATAACAAAAATTCCATAATTTACAACTCTACTACTTGAATTTTCACAGTCAACACATTCATGTAAACACCATCCATATCAAGAAATCAAACACTGTCAGCCCCCAAAAAGTCCTTATGATCCCAGTGACTGCCTGCATCCCTAAGGGTAACCACAATCCTGACTTCTAACAATCTAGAGAATATTTCTTCCTGTCTTTTTTTAACTTTATATAAATGAATCACACACTATATTACTCTTTTTTATACTACTTTTTAAAACCAATATTATATTTGTGTGTTGCATGTGGCAACACATTCTCATTGCTGGATATTTCACTGAATGAATATCTCACAATTTATTTAAGCATAATTCTTTCCCAAAGTGGTTGTACCAGTTAACAGTCTCACCAACCCTGTATGAGAACTGCAGTTTATCCACATCATTGACAACACTTGGTATTCTCAGTCTTTTTAATTTTAGTGTATCTGGTAAGAAACTAAAATAAATTTTGATGTGATTTGAGTAGGAACATTCTCTTTTAAGGTGTCTGAGGTTAATGACATTCAGTCCATGGAATTTGGCTTTAAAGTGAATAATACTTCACCATCATAATAGTGTTTTTGGTAATTATCTTTTAGGAATTTTAGGTGAAGCATGGCATATTTAAATATGTGTACAGATTGTAATGAAAATGTTAGCAACCTTGACAATGAAAATAAAGGGAAACTGATGAAAAGTAGGAGATGGAAGGAAGAATTTGAAAAATGGGTGGGGTCCTTATGTCTTCATTTTATTAGGTGGATAGTAGAGACCTAACTATTAAAATTTGATAGCATGTGAAATAGAATTTTATGTGTATTGCTTAAAGTTATGAAAGCAATCAATAGAAAATCCCAAATATAATATAATTAAGAAAAAATAGGAGTAAGAGATGGGGGAGTTGGGGTAATGTAATTGAATGAAATCTCCAGTTTTTTTCTTGGTGGGTTATAAGTAGATATAATTTAATGCTGATGATAAAAGAAATAGAAGCATAAGTGTGTTATGCCATTTAGAGTCACTAAGATAAATATCCAAAGAACTAGAAAGGTTAAAAGAGAGAATGGAGAATGCCCCTGAGTTTGGGAAGGGTTAGGCCTAGAGATGATTGCTTTTCATTGTAAACATTTTTGGACTACTTAATTCTTCACTATGTGCATCTATTACTTTGATATAAATTAATGGGTTGTTTTAAAGTAAGAATTATTTGGGGAGATGTTCATTTCTTATCTTCTTGGTGTCAGTGATTCCAGCTTTTACTTTGGAGAAAAGAGGGAAAAGGAAAGAATCACAAGGGAGAATGAAGATACATTATGGGTTCCAGAAATTGAGATGCCAAAAAACAAAACTGGAGGAGAAAAGTGAAAGAAAAAAAAAGGATCACCACCATGTTGAAAAACAATGGTAATTGAAAAAACTTATTTTATTTACTCAGAATCTTTCCTTCAAAATTCCATCTGGTTTGAAATAATTTATAGTTTGAGAATTTAGACAGGTGATATATCCAGAAATAGAGCTAAAGTGTGCTGGCTTCCCCATCTGTCAACTTTCTATGTCTATCCATTGTTTACACTGTTTCCAGATGAATCATCTCACTGTCAATCCGATCCTATCATCCCCTACTCGAAACTTCCACAGGCTTCTAATTGCCTGTTCAATTAAGTATTAAATCACCACCTTGGCATTTTAGGCACTGAGTAACATGGCCTTCGCATCCAGGTTGCCTATCATTGTAGTACTGGTAAGTATGAGGACAGGAATTTCAACCAAGGCAAACTTGCCTTTGAAGCCTGTGGCTTTTCACTGTATACCTCTCATGTGAAACACACATGTGCACTTAGGGTATTCATTGAAGCATTGCTCGTAACAATAAGAAATCAAAAGTAACTGTCTACAGGAGAAGAGGTTAACAAATTTATGTAAGGACAGATAGTATAAGACAGAAATAAAATAGATGAACTAGATCTATATGTCTCAATATGAATAAATCAGCAAAACAAAATGTTAATTGGAAATATCAAGTGATAGAAAGATACATACAATATGATTCTATTTATGTAAAAATTAATAATATTCAAATATTATAAAAAAGAGCAAAAAGATGATCAAGAAAAATATAGACCAAAATCAGGAGTGTGGTTATCTGTATGGAGGAAAGGAAAAGAATGGAATTGAGGCTACAAAGGGGACATTCACTCTTTTGTTCCATTGTACTTCTCAAAAAGAAAATATCTAGAAGACTACATGGCAAACAATTAACATGGGTATATGGAATTTATTATAGTATTATCTGTTTCTTCTGTATGTTGAAAATATTACATAAAACAACTGTATAGGCAAAAAAATAATTGGAAAAATATATAACAACATTCTAACATTTTAGCTCAGGTTGATCAGCTTATGGGTAACTTTGCCTTTACCTTCTTTATATTTTCTTAAATTTCAAAAATAAGCATTCTTACTTTTGTAATAGGAAAATAAATAGTGATGACATTTAGATAAATAAATTCAAGCTTTAATTCATTAGGAGTGAAACACACATTTTCCTCTAACTTTCAAGAAGTATATGCCCCTTCTCCAGAATAAGTTAAAAGACATAATTTATGTTTCTCCAGGCTTCTATTGTAAATCACTATTTTCACTTATTCATAATTTTATGGAAATTTATGCTTTGAGGTTTAACTACATGTACTTGACCTTAGCCCAGAGGTGATAGACATTTTAGAAGCGTTCATGTTACTAGAGGAACATTAACTTTTCATTTTCAAACTTATATGTAAATTGGCAAGCTGGCCTAGTGAATCTGCATTTAAAATACTTGCCTATGTAAGTCTGGATGTATTATGAGATATCATTTCCAATGTAGAATAGCTCTGTAATATTTTTTTTTCTTCTGTTCACCTATAGAGGTGGTAGCAGTGTAGGAACATGAATCCTAGAAATGAGTTTCAGTCCATATTTCCACAATGCCCCAAATCTAACCATTTCAAAATATGATTGGATGGTCAAATTTGTTGTTACCATGAATTATCATCCAGTTCCTTCATTTAGCATGGTAACCAAACCAGGCAAAACAGTTACTTTATAGTTGATTGTACAATGGAGGGGAATATATTATTTAGGATAAGTCTAACTGGTACATGAAACTACCCCCAATCTTGGAACAAGGTGTCTTGATTCTCCTGGATCTGTTTTGGGAACCGACACTGGATGTTCTGTACCCACCAGGAGACAAGTGAAGAGAGCTAAGATCTCATGGGAGATTTTAGGGGCCTAGCCTCTAAATGAAGGTATATTACTTTGCCTACATTCCAATGGGCATAACTTCACACATGCCCTCATCTAGATGCAAGAGTAATAGAAAAACCTCATCTTTCTTTGTGCCCAAGAAAAAAATGAATGGTTTGATGAACACATACCGTTGTTTCTGCCACAGGAGGCAAATATAAGGAACTGAATTTATGACTTATTGTATGTGCTTTGATTGTGTTCAATTGGCTGCAGAATCTGAAACTAGGGCAGCCATGTTCTTATTATTATTTAAAACTAGAATATCAATCCATCACCCTTTCATAATAAAAACACTCAGAAAAATAGGAATAAAAAGAAATTTCTTCAACATGATAAAGAGCATATATGAAAAACCCACAGTTAACATCCTACTTAATGGTGAAAGACTGAAAGCTTTCCTCCTGAGGTCAAGAACAAGACAAGGATGCCCCCTGTCACCACTGTTATTCAACATTGTACCAGAAGTCCTTGCCAAAGCAATTAGGCAAGAAAAAGAAATAAAAGCACCCAAATTGGAAAGGAGGGAGTAAAACTATCATTATTTGCAGATGACATGATCCTTTATATAGAAAATCCTAAAGAAGGCACAAGAAAAGTAGAAGAACTGATAAAGAGATTCAGCAAAGTTGTAGGCTACAAAATTGACACTCAAAAATCAGTTGTGTTTCTATAGACCAGCATGGAATATTCTGAAATGGATCCTAAAAGAATAAAATACCCAGGAATAAATTTAACCAAGGAGGTGTAGAACTTGTACACTGAAAACTACAAAGCACTGCTGAAAGAAATTAAAGACGACCTAAGTAAATGGCAAGATGTCCTGTGTTCATAGATAGGAATAGATATTTGCACACTGATGAACATAGCAGCATTATTCACAGAAGCCAGAAGACGGATGCAGACTAGTATCCATCAACAGATGAATGGATAAATAAAATGTGATACACACACACACACACACACACACACACACACACACACACACACACAAATGGAATAGTATTCAGCCATAAAAAGGAGTGAACTGCAACATAGATGAATATTGAAGAAATATGTTGAGTGAAGTAAGCCAGAAACAGAAAGACAAATATTGTATGATCTTGCTTATATGAAATATCTAAAATAAACAAATTTCATAGAGGCAGATAATAGATTACAGGTTGCCAGGGGTGAGGGGTGGGTACAGAAGGGGAAGTTATTGCTTAATGGGTACAAGTTTCTGTTTGAGGTGATGGTTGGGTAATGGATATTGGTAACGATACCATAATATTGGGAATGTAATTAATGCCACTGAATTATACAGCTGCAAGTGTTTAAAATGGGAAATTTTGAGTTACATATGTGTTACTACAATAAAAAGTTTTAAAAAAATACACCCGCACACAAACTGGAATGTCAGGGGTCTATAAGTATTCCAGAGGGAAAATCAAGAGACTCCAAAGCATGACCTCTGTCACTGACAGATGGCCAGGTGATAGAATACCAAAGAAGGCAAGTTTCTACAATATTCACTCGATACTATTTACAGTTAAAGAATTAGAAATTAGAGGGATCATGGGACACAACCAAAGTCACATTTTGAGGCATTGGTAGATATAGGACTAGAGTAGAGGCTTTCTGTCTCCTAGCAGAATAATTGACTTTTAACTGACCTAGCTTTTGAAGAGGAACAAACAATGTTCAATAAACAACTTTGTTAATTGTGAGGAAAGAAGTTGCTTCCTAGTTTATTTCTGACAAAGCTCAAAGTTAAGTCACTCCTATTCACTATACCTCCAAATGCTGTAACTGACTACAACTCCTGAATTAAGGATTCTAAATAACAAACTAAACTTTAGAAGGCAATCAAAGAATTAAAAGGAAATGCTTAAATCTTGTCCTCCAAAATCTGTAAGTGTAATATTTAATTTTATTTTACTGGATGGTTTTATTGTTAAAATTTAAGCTTCTGCTTATTATTTAATAAACAGAAATTTAAATCAGCAGCTATCAAAGTAAATAGCTTCTAAAAAATTTTAAATTGCTAAGTTTACTATATTTTTGAAGAGTATGTGAAAAGTTTTTCCCCTTACTTTCACAATTTAATAATCAAATTAGGTTATTTTGGTGGAATTGTTTTTTCCCAAGATCTGCAATGTTTGTCTAATTTTCAAAGAATGAGACCCTTGGCCAATTACATTTGACACTATTAGAGGGCATAATGCTATTTATCAGTCTCTTATTTGTTTAATCTTGGAAAATGTCATTAATTTTAAAGTCAACTTTTCCAGTAACATGACATAGCCCTAAAATATTTTAAGATTGCTTAAAATTAGGAAAAAAAAAACCCAGTGATTTAAGGCATTTACCATGAAATTGTAGAATTCTCTTACCTTCAATTTATACACTTACACATTCTTTCATTCATCATTTTTTTAATTCAATTTTATTGAGATATATTCACATACCATGTAGTCATACAAAGCATACATTCAATTGTTCACAGTACAAATATATAGTTGTGCGTTCATCACCAAAATTAATATTTGAACATTTTCATTACCACACACACAAAAACAATAAGAATAAAAATTAAAGTGAAAAAGAATAATTAAAGTTAAAAAAAACACTGGGTGCCTTTTTTTTTTCTCCCCCATTTTTCTACTCATCCATCCATACACTGGACAAAGGGGAGTGTGATCCATATGGCTTTCCCAATCACATTGTCACCCCTCATAAGCTACATTGTTATGCAATCATCTTCAAGATTCAAGGGTTCTGGGTTGTAGTTTGATAGTTTCAGGTATTTACTGCTAGCTACTCCAATTCTTTAGAACCTAAAAAGGGTTGTCTAAAGTGTGCGTAAGAGTGCCCACCAGAGTGACCTCTCGGCTCCTTTTGGAATCTCTCTGCCACTGAAGCTTATTTCATTTCCTTTCACATCCCCCTTTTGGTCAAGAAGATGTTCTCCATCCCACGATGCCAGGTCTAGCTTACTCCCTGGGAGTCATATTCCACGTTGCCAGGGAGATTCACTCCCCTGGGTGTCAGATTCCATGTAGGGAGGAGGGCAGTGATTTCACCTGCCAAGTTGGCTTAGCCAGAGAGACAGGGCCACATCTGAGCAACAAAGAGGCACTCAGGAGGAGACTTAGGCACAATTATAGGCAGGTCTAGCCTCTCCTTTGCAGCAACAGTCTTGCCAAGGGCAAGTCCTGTGGTGGAGGGCTCAGCCCATCAAACCACCAGTCCCCTATGTCTGTGAGCACATCAGCAACCACCGAGGTGGGGAAGCCCAACACCTTTGCATCATCAAATTTTTAATGTCTCCCATGTGTCAGCCATTGCTGTAGAGACTGCTCATATAGCAGGGAACAAAATAAACCCAAACTGCTGCTCTCATGGGGTTTATATTATAAAGGAGGGTAGGGAAATAGATACAAAACAAGCACATAAATAAGTAGTATGGCAGATGGTGCTAAATAACCTAGAGAAAAAATAAATAATCTAGCATGCCAGGAAAGAGAGGGTTTGTAATTTTAAATCAGGGTTCTGGGAAGTCTTCACTGAATAGTCTTCATTAAAGATTTGAAAAAATATAAGAGAGTGAGCTATGTGACTTTTGGGGGAAAAGCATCTAAGGGAGAAGTAACTTAACAACCCCAAAGATGTTAAGTAAATTGTTTTAAGTCAAACAGTGTTGGGGCTAAAACCCAGATATCCTAAATCTTGGTTTGATTTTCTTTATAATATACCATGCTATTGATATCAAATTAATTATCATCAAGCAACTTTATGTTGACTATTTTATTACTTAGCTTGCATTTATGTATCAACATCTGTGCTGAGCGAGTTGTACTAGTTTCTTTGGCATAGGAAGCAGAACTTTATCGGTTACATATTGAAAAGATGTTTTGGATAGGTTGGGTTAAGTAAAATATATTATTAAAATTAAATTCACCTGTTTCTATTTTAAGTGGCTACTAGAAAATTTATAGTGCTGCAGCTGTGGCTCCCCATTCCATTTGGGGGTGAGGGCACCCAAGCACAATCTGCCTCTCTGGAAGCCTCCTCCGTGTATGTTTTCTGGAATAACTCAGGGCCCCGAGAAAATGCATGAGAATCATGAGATACTGTTCTTATATGAGAATTAGGATGCGTGCAATGAGAAATTGGAGCAAACGCTCTTAGCTCTCATAATAAGGATGGGTAAGGTGGATTGAGCAGTTATTGCTGTCCTGTGTGCTTTCTGCATATTAATTCATTCTACCCTCCTTAGCGTCTTCTGTGCGGAACGAGGATGACAGGCTCAGAAGAGATCGGCGGACGGCCACGGCCACAGTTAGTACGCAGAGTCGGGACAGTGAACTTTGCAATCACTTTCCTGGACCCTAGGAGGAGGCAGCGCAGACCAGGCTGTGGGTCCGGGCGCTGTGGGGAAGAGGCAGCACCCACACTCTGTCACCAAGGGTCAGAGCAGACTCCAAGAAGAGGACTTGGGTGCAGGGGTAGGAATGTATTTGTTACAGAAAATTATTAAAGAAGTAGTAGCAGCAGCAACAACAGAAGAAGTAGAAGAAATGAAATCTACAAAGATGAAAATAAGCATCAACCTGACATACCCATCTTAGGATAACGACTGATAGCAGTTCAGTGTATTCCCAAGAACCTTCCTTTTTTAAATAAACTTTCACATGTAGATTCTCATTTAATCTCTATTTGAGGCAGCTACTATTATTACTTATAGACAAACTAAATGGGTTCAAAAAGATTATCTAATCTGCCCAAGGAATCCATAGCTCAATCATTATTGACACAGCTAAGATTTGAATCCAGTTCTGACCCACTCCCAAACCCAGGTGTTTTCTACTACATCATGCTGCTTAAATAGGACTTCAACTTCAGAGTGTGTGTGTATGTGTGTGTGTGTGTGTGTGTGTTATTTGTTTTGGTTGTTGTTTGTTTTACACTGGAAAATAGCAGAAGAATAACCATAGTCTAAGGAATCTCACATTTAGAACACTTAAGAAATAAAATCAAATCCGTCAGTTATTTGGAGATTAATATATATGGGTGGAATAAAGTTAGACCTTGAATCGGTCAATTCAGCTCTGAACTACTGGATGCAGAATTCTACAATGTAGCTAAGCCTGATTCATCCTGGATCTTCCCTTCTTTCTAGCTTCTTAGTTGTTTTTGGTGGTTAATTTAGTTTAATTTGTATTGTTCACTTGTGAATTGTAATACATTCTCATGGTTCAAAATTCAAAAGTTTGTAAGGGCATGTGACGAACCCTCCCTGCCACTCTGCTCTCCAGCCATCTAGTTCTCCTCTCCGGAGGAAATCAATTTTTTTAAAAAAATTTCTTATGTATCCTTTCACAGATATTTTATGCAAACATATCCAGCTTCTTGGATATAACTGGAATTTCAAATATTTGATCAGCATGAGGTCACGAAAAGCAAGGTAAGACAAATACTCCTGCTAAACCAGTAGACAGAATGCACCCAAAGAGAAAATCACTCATTTTGGGGATTTTTCTGTTCTCCCACATTCTACATGCTACCCTCAGATTAATCTTCCCTATGTGTATCTCCAATCATGTCAACCACCACTCAGTCTTTCAATAATCTGTCACTACCTACTATATGGAGTACAAACTTCCCAGTGTGGAATTCATTGCCCTATATTTCTTGTCTGTAGTTTTTCCATTGTACTTTAGTCTCCAGCAGCTGCAATGAAGTTTGCTTGGAACTCAACATAAATTAGTACTATCATACCTAATGGATTCCAGATTCTTTTAGTGTAATCAATTGACTTTTTCACCTTAGGCACCATCTAGGGAATGGAAATCCTCTTCCTGGACACAAGCTCAGTTATTTAAACTTTGGGTGCTAGGGTGACCAACCAACATGGTTTGCCTAGGACTGAGGGTTTTCCCAGGATGTGAGACATTCAGGGCTAAAACTAGAAAATTCCTGGGCAAACCTGAATGAATGGGCCACCCTATCTGGGACACTGGTAAGGAGGCTGCTTACAGTGTTTTTCAAGATCCTGGGAGAGCACCGTGAACTCACCTTGCTCTCATTCTTAGACAAAGAAGACAAGGAGAGACACAACAGTTGTGGAATAGAGTTTCAGTCCCTGAGGAGCTGACAATGTCCATGCTGTCTCTATGAAAGGGTATGGTGGCTTTGCTGCCATAGATGGTATTCTTAACCCTATTCCATTCCCCCAAGGATTGCCTGTTTTTTCCAAAGTCCTCTTCTTGTTCTAAGGCACAATCTAAGTACTATGGATGCTGTGCCATCCTCTATTGCTGTCCATGGAGTCATAGTTGGGCAAACAGTGTAGATATGAATAACCGGTTGTAGCGGCTGCTGGTCCCTGCCCAGACTTCTTTCCCTGGGTTGATGTACCCATCACCCAGCTGTTAGTGGTCCACAGCTGCCCTCTTCTCTGGAAATTTTCCCTCATTGCTCTCACCTCACCTGAAAGTTACATGTCTCCCATCCCCCAGAGAGAGCCAATGGCAGTGGCTATTGACACAGGGTTACAAAAATTGACCCTCGTGCCTCAAGGTGGAGCCACCCAATTCATGCTTCAGAGTTCCCCATGGACCAAGTTGAAACTAATCTCCAGTCCACATGACCTCCTTGCTTAGCTTTCTTCCCCTGCCCTATCCTGCTGTCCTCACTTCCTTTCTCCTGAAAGCACTCCCTCGATACATCATTTGACAGGGTGATCAAATCATCCTAGTTTTCCCAGGGCTTTTCTGGATTTATCACTGAAAATCCCAGGTCTTGGGCAATTCCTCAGTGCTGGGCAAATAGGGACAACTGGTAATTCTACACTTGAGCAAGAATCCCTGTCTCAGACTCTGCTTCTAGGGAACCTGACCTAAGACACCAGCTTACATCCTGGGAACCCACTAGATAATGGGATTCTTGATATAGTGTTAGGAACTGGGCAGGATTCCCCTAGTCCGTAGGGTATTCTTGCGTGAAAAAGACACACCTCCTGTCTGAAGTAATCCCGCTGGCACCTGCCTTGGTAAACTCTAGTTGCCTTCTTGTGGAGAAAGAAGGCATCCTTTCCTTTGGGGGAATGCATCCCCATGGCAGGGTGATTGGCTTGGCGAAAGGAGTGCATTGCCTCTCACCATTGGTCTTGGCAGCTGTGTGCAATACACACACTGAATGGGCGTACATGGAGGCTATGGAGTAAAGTAAGGGGACCCATGCGCCGTTTTCTGTACATCTTCCCTTGCCTTGTCAGGTAAATGATGTCAGGGCAACAAATTCAGATAAGCAAGACTCTTGAACTTTGCTTGGGCTCTGCTCTACATAAAAGGTGAAACCGAGATGTAGGCAATTGAGTAAGTCAGGAGAAAACCAACCTAGGAAAATCAATAGATTAGGTAGATTAGATTAGATTGGATTAGATTAGATAGAGATAAGTCTATTAGAACAGGAATTCTATTCCTGACTTTGTTGGGGAAGATTCAAAACCTTTACATCTCTGTGCTCCATCTTCTATAAAGGAATTGAGTTAAAACCACTCCTTTTTTTAGAGAGACAGATACACGTGTTAACACACACATTAAATTATTATAAATGCAAATATTCTTTTTTATTTACACAAAGGTTATCATCCTTCACACTATTCAACACCTTTTTTAAAAAACCTTAATTGTCTATTTTAGCATTCTTTTTATATTAACTGATACAAAGCTTACCTCCTTTCTTTTTAGTGGTTACGTGTGGCTGAATGATATCTCATTTTATATAATTACTATGATTTATTAGATAATATCTCCACAATGATGAGCCTTTAGATTGTATCTGGTTTTCTATTAGACACAGTCCTATAATAAACATCCTTGTATATTTACTGGAAGTTTAATAGAGTTTTAGCTCTAAGATTTGTTCTATGATCAATTTCAAGTTAATTTTTAAATGTGGTATGAGGTAAGTCTGGAGATTTGGAGGTGTGTTTTTTTGCATATGACTATCCAATTATTTCAGCACTATTTGTTGAAAAGTTTTCTTTTCTAGTATATAGAATTGATTGGTTTTTAAAATACTGATTAGTTATCCTGTAATATTGATAAACTTACTTACTAGTTCTAATAGATTTTTTGTGAATTCCATTGTATCATCTACAAATAAAATCCATTTTACTTCTTCCTTTTCAATTTGGATGTTTTTAAAAAATTTTTTTTGGCTTTATTGCACTGGCTGGGACTCTACTTCAATGTTGAATAAAAGTGGTGAGAGCAGACATACTTGCCTTTTTCCTGATCTTTTGATCTTAAGGTGAAAGCATTCAGTCCTTCACCATTAAGTGTGATAGTAGCTGTACCCTTTTCCCAGATGCCTTTATCAAGTTAAAGAAGTTCCTTTCTATTCCTTGTTTGTGGAGAGTTTTTAGTTTACTTTAGCTATTAAATCCTGAGCTCATATTGAATTTTGTCAAATGCCTTTTCTGCATCTACTGAGATCATCAAATGTGTTTTTTTCCAGCCTGTGAATACGATATGCTAAGTGTGCTTTTTTGAGTATATACAGAGGGTAAATGCTTGCCAGTAGAATTGCAGAGGCAAAGAGTGTGGATATTTGATAGATTTTGACTGATTATCCTCTAAGTGATTGTGCCAATTTATCCTGTCACTCATATTGTCTCAGAATGCTTATTTTTCTATATCCTCACCAACACTGAGTATTATCAAACCTTGTCAGTCTGATAAAAGATAAATAATATCTCAGTATTTTGATTTGCACTTAAACATTATGAGTGCGATTTAGCATCTTTTCTATCACATATTTGAATTTCCCTTTCAATTGAGTTGTTCTTTTGTTCTTTTTGTATATGCTTTCAATAAAATAAGGAAATTAGATCCTGATGCAAATTTTTTTTCCTCGTTTGTTTTTGGAAAAAAATGTTAATAATTTTTAATTTGGAGGCTGTAGCGAAGTTTTTACCTTTTATGCAGTAACATTTATTATTAATTTTTCTTTATAGCTTTTGGGTTTTATACTGCTTGGAAAGATCACTTACCTACACTAAGATTACAATATATTTTATCTATGTTTTGCTTTATTTTTGATCCTTGCAATCTATTTTGGTGAAAGGATCTGTTTAACTTTGTTCCTTAGCAGGAACCACTCCTTTGACATAAGATTACTCTGAACCTAATTGCTACTACGTCTTGGAAGGCAGGCTTTTAAAACCGTAATTCACTTTAAAATAGTTGACATTAAATCAACAACACAGAACTACTAGCATTCTCAAACAATGTTTGGTTAGTAAGAAGAAATAAGACATGTACACTTTGCAAGTACTCAAATAATCCTAACTCAATTAAGTCTATAGATTACTCCTGGAGTGGAATAAGTTTAAGAACCATCTCACAGCAATATATGAACTTTTCTCAATAACTCTTTCTCTTCTCCATGGATTCCAGTATAGGGTTCCAAATTATGGAGAAGAGCGATTTTTTTTTCTTTTATACTTTTTGGTGTGCAGCCAATAGCAATGCAACAAAAAGACATCTTCTAAAGTAACAAAAAATTTAATAACCCAGGAGTGAACAAGACCACGGGAGAAGTGAACTTTGCTTTATTTCCAGTTGAGCTTTACAGAAATGAGTTAGTCTTTGCCAAATGCCTTTCAAAAGCTTTGTGTTAAAACCATATCCAATAATACTGTAACTGGATCATTACCCACACACTGTCAGGCCAGTGTTTCAAAAAGGAATGGAACAATCTCATGGACAGTTAAAGTTGGAACTCCTCCCTTGACATCTCCAAAATCCATACTGTCTGACAGGAGTTATTTAACTCTTGGAGGTGGAGGGAAGAAAACTAACTTAAGGAGTCACTGTTTCAGGAAACAGTGTCAGAATTCAATCAGCTGGACAAATCTACAGAAAGGGCAAAGAGAGGGTGTTCTTGGCTCCTAAACTGGTTAAATAGGACACGGGAAGTCAAAGAAAATTTGGGTACCACTTATTCAATATCCAGATAACTATTGGACCATTTCCCCCAATCACTGGATGCTTTAATATTACAAAGAATTTTGCAAGAAAACACAGGGAAAAAACTAAAAGCTAAGCAGAGACTTGGTCATTTTAGCTTTCTGACATTGTTTTCTTATTCCCAAGGATGGTTGCTTATCCTCACTGTCTCCTTTCCCAGCAGAGAAATCTGCCCCTTCCATAGAACCTGCCCGGTTGATAAATGTCTTTCAGTGTGATTTTTCTTGAGTTCATTTCCTGGATGACAGCTTAGAAGCTGAGGCTGATTCTCACCTACAATGACATTTATGCCAGGAATAGAGAAAAATCTCTTGCTTCACCTGTTTGCTTGCCTCATATGATGATTTGAAGCTGTACACACCCCAGAAGAGCATTTCTTAAAGCTAATCCATTCCTGCGGGTGTAGACCTATTGTGGGTGGGACATTTTGATTAGCTTATTTCAGTTCAGGTGTGCTCCAGATGGGTTTAATCCTCTTACTGGAGTCCTTTATAAGACGATGAAATACAGAGAGAGAAATACACATAAGATGGAGAAAAAGACACAGAGGCTGAGAGAGAAAGACACAGAAACAGAGAGGAAGCCACTGAAGCCAGAAGTTAGAAGCAATGAAACCTGGGAGAGAAAGAAGAGACCAGCAGATGCCGCCATGTGCCTTGCCATCTAACAGATGAGTCCTAGATCACCAGCAGCCAGTCTTCAGGAATAAGGTAATGCCTTGATAATGTTTTGATTTGGACATTTTCATGGCTTCAGAACTGTAAGCTTGTAAACTAATAAATTCCCATTGTACAAAGCCAGCCCATTTCTGGTATATTGCATTTCAGCAGCTTTAGCTAACTAAAACACCTCATGAGCTGAATCGCTATTCCCAGCAGGCCAGCCACACTGTGGCTCAATTCAGACAACCAGACTTGCACAAACCTAACACCATCATTCAAGGATTGACTGTATATCCATGACAACATAAACTACAAAGGCAAATATCTCCAATTTTCAGTCCCCTTTAGTTCTGATGATTATAAATCTACTTCTGGTGTCTTGTAGAATGGGGCCTGAAACCAAAGATCCTGCTGTGTTGATTTTTATTATATTCTACTATTGTTTTTTAAATTCTGAAGTTCTTTCACAGAGCTAGGTCTACAGTTATGAGGTCTCAGGGCTCCTGAAATTAAACCATCTAGATACCAATTCTGTCTCTGCCACCATAGGCAATTCTTCAATTTCCTTGTGATTCAGCTCCTTGAAATGCAAAATGGGACAGGGCATGTAAAATGCTTATCACCATACCTGACTCATAGCAAGTACTTCACATATATTTTCTAGAAAGCTCTTAATCACCATCAGTTTTGAATACTTCTTACTGATCCTTGCTAAAGCAGTTCTGTGAGCAGCCACCTTCCGGATTTGGCCTAGTAGACAAGCTGCAGCCTGCCCTTGAGTTCCCCCCGCCCATCGAGTGGTGCCAAGATGGCGCCCACATCCTGCTTCCGGCTTCTGATGTATGTAACCACCCGCTGTATTCACCAATCATGCTTGTGTGCGTGGCGTTAGCCCATTGGATACACGCAAGGTTTATAAGAAAGTTCCCGGGCAAAGCTCGGAGAGACAGCCCACAAGGAGCCGTACCTGACGGCCGCATCGAGGTTGTTCTCCCCCGAGGTGTCTCGCCCCGGGTGGAACCTGTAAAGATGATGATTGCCTAGTCCCATTAAAAGTTTATCTGCTTTACCACCGCGAGTCCTGAGTGATCACAAGTGCTCCGGGTAAGACGTTGTCCGCACCCTCTCTCCCCTTATCTCTCTGGTCCCCATCGCCGGCCGACCGAGGACTCGAGGCGGGGCGGAGAAGCGCCGGACAAGTGGTGGCCCGTACGGGGAACTTCGAACCCGCAACCTCATTTGCGTTCCCCTCGCCCCGACGGAGACGTGCTCCCGGGATCCGTGGTTTGACCTCCGCGACTGATCACCGCGAGAAGGTAAGCACCCCCTTTCCATACGAGGACTAGGGCCCGTGGGCGTTCAGGTAGCCCCGGGGACTCGGAAGAGCTCTCCGAGTGATTACAAGACAGTGCCGGCTGCAAGCATGGGGCAGTCCGGGAGTTCACCCCTACTAACCCCCTTAAAGACCCTTTTGAAACAGTGGGGTATCTCAGTTAAGAGAAGCTCTCTCCAGCGATTTTTTGATGATGTGGCCACTTTTGCCCCCTGGTTTCCTTGTTCTGGCAGCCTTAATCTGCCCTCTTGGATGAAACTTGGTCGTGATATAGACCGAGCGCGCCAAACGGGTGTCTGTTTGGACCCGATTCTAGTCCTTATATGGGAGACTGTTCGTGCAGTACTTGAGTTAGAATCAGCCACAGGCCTAACTACGCCTACCGCCTTGTTGCAGGCGCGACATGCACTCCAAGAGGCTCAGTCTGTTTCATCTGCGGAGGGCTCCCATAAGGGCAAGCCGCCGGAGTCGAGTGCTAGTTCTGATAATTCTGACTCAGAATCTGAAAGTGAGGCAGATGAAGGGCCGGAAGCGCCTCCGCTGATTGACCTAGAGGGGCCTCCTGTCTCACCCACGCGGCCCTCCGCCCCACCAGTAACGGCTGCTGCGCCTCAGAGGATGCACCTGCATCCGGTGGATGGTTTCAGCGGTTCCGTAAAGGGCCCTTATAGAGGGCTCCCTCTGGCGGACATGCCGAGTACATACCCTAACCTTCCCGCGCAATGCCCAGAATCCCCACCCGACTACGCGGACCCTCCGCACCCTTCACCCAATAGGAGGCATTTTTGGAGGTGGAGCCCTTTTACCACATTCAGACCTTTTGGCGTTCTTGGCGGCTACCGACCGCTGCTCAATGAACCCGAACCAGCCTCCGAGATGTTCCCAGTCATTATCAATCAGCAAGCTCGTAATCATGAACCCTATGATTACAAGCTCTTGAAGGAGCTGAGGCAAGCCGTCCATCAGTACGGCCCTAACGCCCCTTACACCCTGAATATGGTTGAAAACCTCTCCGCCCTAAATCATACACCCGCAGATATCCTTCAGCTGGCTCGCTCTTGCTTGCCTCCTGGCAGGTTTATCGATTGGAAGGCGTGGTTTGAGGAGTTAGCTGAGGAACAAGCCGCAAGAAACGCTGTGGCAAGGCACGGCGGGTGGAATGCGGATATGCTTTTAGGGAAAGGTGCTCACGCCCAGAATCAGACAGGATACCCCCAGGAGGTTTATGCCCAAATTTTTCGCTGTTTCATAGGGGCTTGGAAAAAATTGACAGGGGAAGGAGAGGCGCAGGCTTCGCTTAGCGGCATACACCAGGGTCCCACAGAACCTTTTGTAGATTTTGTAGCGAAAATGCAGACTGCGGCTGAGAGGATTTTCTCAGATCCAATGGTTGCAGAAACTGTGGTTAAGCAGATGATTTTTGAGCAATGCAATAAGGAGTGCAAGGTTATCCTGGCACAGAATAAGGGAAAGAGCTTGACAGAGTGGGTTCGGCTTTGCAGGGACGCTGGCAGCCCGTTAACTAATGCGGGGCTGGCTGCTATGTTAGCCAGCTCCTTACAAGTAAACACAAAGGACCCCAGAGCTTTAGAGGTAAAGCCAAAAAGATGCTATGGCTGTGGCCAGTCTGGGCATTTTAAGAGAGACTGCCCCAATAAAGATCAACCGCCTGCCGTTCAGCACCTCCGCGGGCCACGTGCAGTCACTAGGCTGTGTGGCCGCTGCCACAAGGGGCCTCACCGCGCCGAGGACTGTAAGTCAGTCTTCAATGCGCAAGGAGTACGCCTTTCTGGTCGTCCTGAGCAAGATTCAAAAAACGGGCAGGGGGGGTCCACCCTTGCGGTGGGCCCCCAAACACACCAACGGACGATGCGGCCCCCATCCAGACCCGCGCATCTCCCGGATCAGCAGGATTGGACCTCCGTGCCACCTCCGGGCTCGTGCTAACCCCAGCTATGGGAGTCCAATTGGTGGGGACCTCTTTCAGGGGGCCCCTTCCAGTAGGAACCGTGGGGCTTATATTAGGGAGAGCATCCATAGCGTTAAGAGGATTAACAATTGTGCCAGGTGTTGTAGACTCAGATTTCACGGGTAATGTCCAGGTTATGGTGCAGTCTCTGCAGGGCACTCTGGTCATTGCAGAGGGCGATAGGTTGGCACAGCTTCTGCTCTTGCCCAGCCTGCATTCAGTCTTTCCAAGCAAGCCAGGACAGAGGGGGAATAAAAGATTTGGGTCCTCCGGAGAAGTTTTTGAGGGTCTTCAGATGTCCCTAGAGTCTCGACCCATGCTGACTCTTAAAGTACAAGGCCGAGCCTTCCTAGGTCTGTTAGATACTGGAGCCGATAGGTCGATTATAAGACAGCAAGATTGGCCCCCCGCTTGGCCAACGAACCAAGCGGAAGACACCATCAGAGGGATCGGCCAAATCTCAGCGCCCATGGTGAGCGCCATTACTCTCCATTGGGAGGATGAGGAAGGGCATCAAGGCAGTTTTCAGCCTTATGTGCTGGCCCTGCCTGTTTCGTTATGGGGAAGAGATATTCTAGCTCAAATGGACGTGACTTTAACCACTGGTTACTCTCCAACTTCTAAACAGTTGCTGAATAGAATGGGATATGTCCCGGGCAGGGGGCTGGGAGCCTCCTTGCAAGGGCGCGTGAAGCCCATTCAGGCTGACTCTAACCCCGGTAGACAAGGCCTGGGTTTTTCCTAGGGGCCACTGAGGGTGCATACTCGCCTACACCTATAAAGTTAACATGGAAAGTTAAGGCTCCAGTCTGGGTACCTCAGTGGCCCTTACCTCAGGAAAAACTTTCAGCATTGCATGCTTTGGTGTCAGATCAGTTGGAGAGGGGGCACATCGTCCCTTCCACGTCACCCTGGAACACCCCTATCTTCGTCATCAAAAAGAAATCAGGTGCGTGGAGGCTTTTACATGATTTGAGGGCCATAAATAGTTGCATGGAGCCTCTAGGACCTGTCCAGATGGGGTTGCCCCTTCTCTCAACTCTGCCGGAGCGGTGGCCTGTTGTTGTCATAGACATTAGAGATTGCTTCTTTTCTATCCCACTTCACCCTGAGGATGCCTCAAAATTTGCTTTAAGACAGACAACGGCCCGGCTTACGTTAGCAAAGCTTTTCAAAAGTTTTGTGATGTTATGGAAGTTAACCTAAAACACGGCATCCCATACAACCCTCAGGGGCAGGGTGTCATCGAGAGAGCGCATAGGACCATTAAAGAACTATTGCAAAAGCAAAAGGAGGGAATAGGTCATGGTCTGTCCCCCAGGGCCCAATTGTCTGCCGCCCTATTTACATACAATTATTTAAATGAAAACGCATCAACCATGACGCCTGCCCTACAACATACCACCCCAGGTCCTCCGCATAGAGGCCTGGTCCGTTGGAGGGATGTTCTGTCGGGGCAATGGAAAGGTCCTGACCCAGTGCTCAGCTGGGCCAGAGGCTCTGTTTGTGTCTTTCCCCAGGAACCAGGACGCCAACCAGTGTGGGTACCGGAGAGATTGGTGAGAACCGTGCAGTCGCCTGAGAACACCAAAGAACTGCAGCCTGACGGGTCGTTAAACCCCCAACGTGACCTGTTGGATCCAGTCCTCAACTCGCGTGATGAGCGGTCAAATGATGTCGACGGTGTCGACCACTCCCCAGCAGACCGGGAAGAGGGCCAGGAATATTGACCTTTTTTCCCTCCTGGTTCTCTTGGCCTAATCTGACCAACTGGGTTCTTCTTGCTGTGGGGTTATTAGTAGGTTTGATCCTTGTTAAGAGTTTGCTGGAGCGTTTGTTTCAAAGACAACAGCAATTACGTGTTAATGGCCATGTCCTCTGCCTGTAACCCTCCTGATAACTATAGTCCCTCTGCCCAGCACCCATCCCAACCACTCGAAGCTGGGCATTCGGGGGTAAGGTTCGCAGCTAAGTATATGAAAAAATCTCGTATATAAACATTCGGTACCAGTGGCCCTAATTTTTGTCTCAGGTGGACCTCTTACGCAGAGTCCTAGTTGTGGCCAGACGGGACCCTTGGCGTTTGCACAGAGGCTCCTAGTGATGCCCTCGGCACTGGCTACCTTCTCCTAATCCTCCTGTCCCCCAGTTGCGAGACTGAGTACTGCAAGGAGGGCCACGTGGTTTCCGGCTCACGGGTTCTCCGGTCTCTATATGAAGTGAGCATTCTGGTCGGTGCCAGAGGTCCCACCTTGGTATGGCCGGGACCTAGTCCAGACTCCCCAAAGCACCAAAAAATACGTTGTGGGCCATCTTGGTCCACGGGAGCACATTCATCACTGGAGACACTGGGGCATAAAAAACAAAAAAGGGGGAGATGTGAGCAGCCACCTTCCGGATTTGGCCTAGTAGACAAGCTGCAGCCTGCCCTTGAGTTCCCCCCGCCCATCGAGTGGTGCCAAGATGGCGCCCACATCCTGCTTCCGGCTTCTGATGTATGTAACCACCCGCTGTATTCACCAATCATGCTTGTGTGCGTGGCGTTAGCCCATTGGATACACGCAAGGTTTATAAGAAAGTTCCCGGGCAAAGCTCGGAGAGACAGCCCACAAGGAGCCGTACCTGACGGCCGCATCGAGGTTGTTCTCCCCCGAGGTGTCTCGCCCCGGGTGGAACCTGTAAAGATGATGATTGCCTAGTCCCATTAAAAGTTTATCTGCTTTACCACCGCGAGTCCTGAGTGATCACAAGTGCTCCGGGTAAGACGTTGTCCGCACCCTCTCTCCCCTTATCTCTCTGGTCCCCATCGCCGGCCGACCGAGGACTCGAGGCGGGGCGGAGAAGCGCCGGACACAGTTCAGATGTTTTCAGGGAAGTTTTAAGACACAGACAATAATGTCCTTTACCCTTTGGCCTGATTTGCCTTAGTCCTAACCAAATCCACTTCATTCATATCTCTAATTGAAGTCTAAACTCTTTTTCAGCTTTTTAAACATTTGCTGTATGAGGTAATACTGACATTCATAGCTGCCAAGCTCTAGCTCTGAGTTTCAGGTGACCAAGTTATACACAAAGAGCACAGTATCTCAGAATTTGGAGGTAACCATTAAAACTCAGAAATACATGTGACTGCTGTTTAAGAGCTTGCAGTCTAGGGACCTTTACCGTAAGCATTTCCCTGATAAGCTGTGCTCTAAGATTCAATTCTCAGAGTTTACACATTATAGTTAGTCCATATTAGTGAGACATTATAATATTTGTCTTTTCATTTCTAGCATACTTCATTCAAAATGCTGTACTCAAGATCCATTCACCTAGTTGCCTTTCTCACAGATTCATTCCTTCTTGCAGCTGCTCAATGTTCTATTGCGTGCGTACACCACAGTTCACCATTCTGTTCATCAGTCTATGTACTCTTAGGCCACTTCCATCCATTGCAAATTGTGAATACTGCCACCATAAACACCAGTGTGCAAATGTCCATTTGTGTCCCTGCTCTCAGATCTTCCAAGTATATACCCCATAATGAGGCTGCAGGACCTTATGGCACCCATATACTTAGCTTCTTGTGGAACCCCTACACTGTCCTCCAGAAAGGCTATACCATTCTGTCTCCTAACCAACAGTAAATATGTACATCCCTCTCTCCATGTTTTCTCCAACAATTGTATCCCTCTGTTTATATTTTTCCTTGCAATTTTATAGAAATATATTCACATGCCATGTAATCATCCATGGTATACAATAAATTGTTCACAGTATCATCATATAGTTGTGCATTCATCACCACAATCAGCACTTGAACATATTCATTACTCCAAAAAATTTACAAATAGAATAATAAAAAAAGATAAAAAATTACAATACAATACAATACAATAATGTCAGACAACACCACTACCAAGAATCCCATACCTCTCCTTTATATCACCTCCTCATAGACATTTAGCTTTGCTATATTGCCTTTGTTACATTTAATGGAGGTATATTACAATGTTACTGTTAACCATAGACTCCAGGTTGCATTGATTATATTTTTTCCCCAATACCATCCCTTTTTCAACACCTTGCAAGGTTAACATTCATTTGTTCTCCCACATGTAAAAACATCTTTATATTTGTACATTTAGTTGCCATCACTGACCACTCTAGGTTTCACTAAGTTATACAGTCCTAGTCTTTATTGTCTATCTTTCCTTCTGCTGTCATACATGCCCTAGCCCTCCTCTTTCAGCTTTACTCACAGACATCTTTGTTCAGTGTACTTACAATATTGTGCTACCATTACACAGTAATGCTATACATTTCTGTTTCTATACAATCAATCCTGTTGAACATTCTAGACTCCTTCAGCATCAAATGCCTGATCTCTACCCTCTTTCTATCTCCTGATAACCTGTGTTCTCAGATTTAACTCTCAAAGCTTGCTCATTAATGTTATTTCATATTAGTGAGACCATACAGTATTTGTCCTTTCGTTTCTGACTAACTTCGCTCAACATAACATCCTCAAGGTTCATCCATGTTGTTATATGTCCTGTGCCTTTGTTTTGTTTTACAGCTGCATAATATTCCATCATTTGTATATACATACCCCAGTTTGTTTATCCACTCATCTGGTGATGGACATCTGGGCTATTACCATCTCTTGGCAATTGTGAATAATGCCACAATAAACATCAGTTTACAAATGTCCGATCGTGTCTTAGCTTTCACTTCCTCTGAGTATATACCTTGTAATGGAATTGCTGGATTATATGGCAATTCTATACTTAGCTTCCTGAGGAACTGCCATACTGCCTTCCAGAGTGACTGCACCATTTTACGTTCCCACTGTGATGGTTGGGTTTGTGTGTCAGCTTGGCCAGGTGATGGTGTCCAGGTATCTGTTCAGGCAAGCACTGTCCTAACCATTACTGCAAGGACATTTGTGGCTGGTTGATAAACCACAAGGCTGCTTTATTACATCATCAGTCAATTGACTGCAGCTGTGACTGATTATATCAATGAAGGGTATGTCTTCCACAATGAGAGAATTCAATCAACATGATTTAATCCAATCAGTTGAAGACTTTTAAGGAAGAGAGAGAGAGGACCTTCACTTCTTCTTCGGATAGCCAGTGAAGCATTGCCTGAGGAATTCATCAAACACTTTCATCGGAGTTGCCAGTTCACTGCCTGAGGAATTCATCAAACACCTTCATTGAAGTTGCCAGTTTGCTATCTGCCCTACGGAATTTGGACTTGTGCATCCCCACAGTTGCGTGAGACACTTCTATAAAATCTTATATTTACAGGTATTTCTTGTTGTTTCTGTTTCCCTAGAGCACCCTAACTAATACACCCACCAGCAGTGAAAAAGTATGCCTCTTTCTCTACATCCTCTCCAGTACTTGTAATCCTCTGGGGTTTTTTGATATTGGCCATTCTAGTAGTTGTGAGAAGATATCTCATTGTGGTTTTGATTTGCATTTTCCTAATAGCCAGTGAAGTTGGGCATCTTTTCATATGTTTTTGAGCCATTTGTATTTCCTCTTCAGAAAAGTGTTTCTCCATGTCTTTCGCCCATTTTTTTTTTTAAATTAAATTCAGTTTTATTGAAATACATTCACACACCATACAATCATCCATGGTATACAATCCACTGTCCACAGTATGATAGCATAGTTATGCGTTCATCACCACAATCTATCTCTGAACATTTTCCTTACATCAGAAAGAACCAGAACAAGAATAAAAAATAAAAGTGAAAAAAGAACACCCAAATCATACCCCCATCCCACCCCATTTGTCCTTTAGTTTTTATCCCCATTTTTCTACTCATCCATACACGAGATAAAGGGGGTGTGATCCACAAAGTCTTCACAATCACACTGTCACCCCTTGTAATCTACATTATTATATAATTGTCTTCAGGAGTCCAGACTGCTGGGTTGGAGTTTGGTAGTTTCAGGTATTTACTTCTAGCTATTCCAATACATTAAAACCTAAGACATGTTATCTATATAGTGCATAAGAATGTCCACCAGAGCGACCTCTCGACTCCATTTGAAATCTCTCAGCCACTGAAACTACTTCATCTCATTTTGCATCCCCCTTTTGGTCAAGAAGATACTCTCAGTCCCACGATGCTGGGTCCACATTCATCCCCGGGAGTCATATTCTGCACTGCCAGGGAGATTTACACCCCTGGGAGTCGGGTCCCACGTAGGGGGGAGCTTTTGCCCATTTTTAAATTGGGTTGTTCCTCTTTCTACTGTTGAGTTGTAGGATCTCTGTATATGTTCTGGGTATTAAACCCTTATCTGATATATGGTTTCTAAATATTGTCTCCCATTGTGTAGGCTGCCGTTTTACTTTTCTGACAAAGTCCTTTGATGTACAAAAGTGCTTAATTTTGAGGAAATCCCATTTATCTATTTTTTCTTTGATTGCTCATGCTTTGGGTGTAAGGTCTAGGAAACCACCTCCTATCACAAGATCTTTAAGCTATTTACCTTCATATTCTGCTAAAGTTTAGGTCTTTGATTCATTTCAAATTAATTTTTGTATAAGGTTTGAGATAGGAGTCCTCTTTCATTCTTTTGGATATGGATATCCAGTTCTCCAAACACCATTTATTGAAGGGGCTGCTCTGTTCCAGTTGCATTGGCTTCACTGCCTTATCAAGGGTCAATTGTCCATAGATGAGAGGGTCTATTTCTGAACATACAATTCAACTCCATTGGTTGGTATATTTATGTTTATGCCAGTACCATGCTGCTTTGACCACTGTAACTTTGTAGTATGCTTTAAAGTCACATAGTGTGACACCTCCCACTTTGTTCCTGTTTCTCAAGATATTTTTGGCTATTCAGGACACCCTGCCCTTCCAAATAAATTTGGTTATTGGTTTTTCTCTTTCTGCAAAGTAAGTTGTTGGGATTTTAATTGAATTTTTGCATTGAATCTATAAATCAGTTTAGGTAAAATTGACAAGTATATTTATTCTTCCAATCCATGAACATGGTATGTTCTTCCATTTTTTTAGGCCCTGTTTGATTTCTTTTGGCAGTTTCTTGTAGTTTTCTCTGTATATGTCTTTTGTGGCTTGATTAAGTTTATTCCTAAATACTTGATTCTTTTGGTTGCTATTGTAAAAGAAATTTTCTTTCTTGATTTCCTCCTCCTGTTGCTCACTACTTGTGTATAGGAACACTACTGATTTTTGCATGTTGATCTTGTAGCCTGCCACTTTGCTGTATTCATTGATTAGCTCTAGTAGCTTTGCTGTAGATTTTTCTGGATTTTCTACATATAGGATCATGTCATATGCAAAAAGTGAAAGTTTTAATTCTTTCTCTCCAGTTTGGATGCCTTTCATTTCTTTTTCTTGTCTAATTGTTCTAGCTAGAACTTCCAGCACAATGTTGAATAACAATGGTGACAGTAAGCATACCGTCTTGTTCCTGATCTTAGAGGGAAAGCTTTCAGTCTTTCCCCATTGAGTATGATGTTAGCTGTGGGTTTTTCATATGTTGCCTTTATCATATTGAGACAGTTCCCTTCTATTCCTATCCTTTGAAGTGTTTTCATCAAGAAAGGATGTTGAATTTTGTCAAATGCCTTTTCTACATCGATTGAGATGATCATGTGTTTCTTCTGCTTTGATTTATTGATGTAGTGTATTACATTAACTGATCTTGTTGTGTTGAACCAGCCTTGCATACCTGGAACAAATCCCACCTGGTCGTGGTGTATAATTCTTTTAATGTGTTGCTGGATTCGATTTGCGAGTATATTGTTGAGGATTTTTGCATCTATATTCATTAAAGAGAATGGTCTGTAATTTTCTTTTTGTAGTATCTTTGTCTGACTTTGGTATCTGGGCAATGTTGGCTTCATAGTTTTTCCCTGTCTTCAATTTTTTTTGAAGTATTTGAGCAGTATTACTAATTCTTTCTTGAATGCTTGGTAGAATTCACATATGAAGCCATCTGGTCCTGGGATTTTTTTTTTGGGAGCTTTTTGATGACTAACTCAATCTCTTTACTTGTGTTTGGTTTGTTGAGGTTGTCTATTTCTTCTCAAGTCAATGTTGGTTGTTCATGCTTTTCTAGGAAGTTGTCCATTTCATCTAAGTTGCCTAGTTTATTTCATATTTTTAACTACCCAATGATTCCTGAAAGGATCTTCAAATAGGAAGGCTGAGGCTATTTCTGAAACTCAAAAACTAAACTGAGAGTCCTTGATGACAGGAGTTCTATCTCTTTAATTCTTTCATTCATTCCCCTGTTAAGGTAAATAAGTGCAGCTTCTGCAACATATAAACCTGGGAATTTCTGGCTTAGCACAATAAAAAACTATTTTTCATTCATTTCTAACTCCAATGTGGACTGTCCAGAGGGAGGAGTGGCTCTGCTCCATGCAGTCATTCAGGAATCCAGGCTCTTTCTCTCTTGTTATTCTGCTCTCCTTGAGGTCCTTGAAGTCTTCTCAATTCAGTCTATGGATGGAGAGAAAGGGAATCATGAGTGGAAGATTTCTATGGGCTATCCCTGGAAGAGACCCATCCATTCTGCCTACATCCCATTTGCCAGTACTCAGACACATGTCCACACCTAACTGCAATGGAGCTTGGAATTGAGTCTTGCTATGTGTGCTCAGGAAGAATAGAAGAATGCAGGTAAGGTGAGATCAACCTCTCTCTCCCTCACCCGGTGTGTGCTGAACATTCTATTAGGCATTTGTGATTCTAGTGGGAAATAAGACAAAGAAGCAGCACATTAAAATATATTTTGGGGGAAGTCTAATGGTCTCTGGGAGCAGGTAAGAAAGGCAATTAACCTAGAACTTACGGGTCTGTCTTAGTGGTAAGCACATTACCTGGAATATACAGTGGGTACCCAACAGATGTTTGGGAAATAAATGAGAGAAATATTTTTGTTAAGGCCATTTACTTACACATAACCCTTCTCAGAATTTACACTTTATTCACACAAGTCACTTAACCTCAACCTCAAATATTAGAGTATTATCCATTAGTAGGGACAGATTTTATTATTTTGCTTTTCAATATAATAAATATATTCTTTCACTAACAAACATAAACAGCCAAAAATAAAATGGAGTAATCAAAATTGCATCAGTTTTAAATTTTATTAAATAGGGAACATACTATCAATTTCTATAAATCAGAGAAGGAAAGGGAAAATATTTTTCAATTAAGATATCACTTTTTAAGGTGCTTTTAAGCTCTTTCTCTTTTTATCTTTTCAAATGAATGGGAAGCTCCCAAGAGCTACCTCTCTTATACAATCCAATATTCTGCACAGGGGGCCTAGCTCATGGATAGTAGAAGAATGACTTGGAGGATAACAGTATTTTTGCTGATTAATAGTAGCTGTGGATATGGACATCCAGGTGGACAATTTTACTTGGCCACAGGGGGCAGTGATGTCTAATGGTCAAGCACCTAGATTTTAGAATCTGGTGGCCTGACCTTAATTCCTGAAACCTCTGTAGCTAGATTCCTGATCCTAAAAAGATTAAACAAGATAATGAAAGTTAAGTTTTAATGCTCTGTCTGGCATACAGTAAATGTGTATTCATGTTGGATATCAGTGTTATTATTTGCCACGTGAAGTATGAAGAAAATGAGACTACTCTTTGCTATGAGGTAACTTCAACCATGACAATAGAGTCAAAATATTTAAGTTTAATTGTGATTTCCAGTTGTGTTAGGATCCCTGAAGAAGCCACAGATTGTGCAGTAATAAAATAACAAGCACAGTATAAAGCAAGTTTAGATAATTCATAATCTGAACAGTCACTATTTTCCACCTGCTTTTTCATTTTCATTTCCAGCCAAGTGCTGTTTTCTTTCCATGCTAGTATCTGAATAAACACTTAAGTTAAAATAAATGAAAGAGAAATTCTCAGGGCAGCAACCATGTTCATGATTAATGCAGTATTGTGTTCACCCTTTAACATAAGTGGAGCCATTTCTGAAAGCTAGGATTGATGGCTGCAAGGAACAGAAGATGCACTTCAACCATACACATTTCCTGAATGATCAGCTTTGCATGACCTTCATATAAAACCCGAAGGTGTTTATTGGCCTTGTGGACGAGCACATCTCAAGTGAAGGCAGCTGCCTTTCCTCACGGTACAAGTGAAAGGTTTTAGATTACGAAGCAGATGAGGTTAAATTACTTCATTATTTACTCATTGGGGGAAAAATCAATTTCTGGAATATAATCCTATTGACCTGACTGGCACCAACCAGAAACATAAGTAATCACAACCCTAAAATAAATATCCATTCATACTTTGAAAAGGCATCTACACTAACCATTCTCCTTTATGCATTAAGAGTATCAAATAACCATGCAAACCAAACTCAAGGCTAATGGCCTCTTTTTTGAATATGTCACTAAAATGGGATGGTGAAAATTCTGCCTATATTGCCCTGCCCCTGTGAAATTCACACATTATATGATCAAGGCTGTGTGCTATTTCCTATCACCAGTTAATACTAAGATTATGATGTTTCCAGACCATAGTAAAACAAGCAAATTTTACTCAAACAAAATTTTAACCCAACTGCACTAAGGAGTTAGCATGTTCACATACAATTAGCAACAGATTATGTTGCAGTATAATATGCAAAAGAAATGTTAACCCTGTCTCTGGAATCAGGAGACATAATGACCCAATCCTACTTACTTTTTCATGGAAATTTAAAGATACTTTTCCTTCCAGGTTTGTCCTTTAGCAAGGATGTCCTAAGCTTCCATCATGTTGAATTGAGCCTTGTGAGGATTTTTAATTAACAGCGATGATCCACAAGCCATGATTTATATGCAAGAAGGATGCCCTATTTTATCTTCTTTCCCCAGGCTATGATATATGGTTGCTTCTAATAAGCCAAAGATAAAAGTGGTTTGGAGCAAAAAATATCTATTTTCTCAAAGATGCACATTAAGACCACAGCTGTCAACAAGGGAATAAAGTAGAGCCCAGGCAACAGAAAAAAATAAAGGAAGTTGAAAATGATCAAGGATTAGTTTATGTATTTATAAGATCCTAATTTTTTTCTAGAAATACTTAATATCTTCTCCAAGCAGAGCACCATATTTAAAAACTAGTTTAGTGAGAGGGGATATGTGAAGTATTTCTAAATTAATGTGATTCTATTTTAAAGAAATATTCTTAAATTTACCCTTTCAAGTTCATGCTGCTCATGAGGCTATCCAGTTATTCCAGTGATCCTGTGGTAGCTGAAAATATGTTGGCATCTTTTCTTCTGGTGTAACTGTCAAAGACAGTGGCACCTTCTTCTGAATATCCCTAGTATTGGAAATCATGATACTTTGTAGATGGACTGAGAATCTGAAAACCTGTCTTCTAGTCCTAGTTCTGCTATAAATTAGCCGGTTGACCTTGTGCTGTCACTTAATCTCTCTGGATCATGGTTTACTTATATAAAAAGGCATAATTGTGCTACATTACTGCCAAGGGCCTTTCCACCCATAATTATACAATTTTGTCACTTGATATTTGGAAACTATGAGAAATCAGTGTTAAAATAGGAGAAATAGAATTTTGTAGTTCTAGAAAGAGAAATATTTATGAAGTCATTCATTCATTCAAATATATTTTTGAGTGTGGACTGTGTGCCAGACACTCTCCTTAGTGATGGAGATATATTAGTGAACAAAACAAAGAACTCTGTCCTTGTAGAACTTAAATTTTAGCTGCGGGAAACAGCCAATAGACAATGAATGTAATAAACAAATCAATTAAATAGTACTATAAAATAGGGTAAGTGCAATGGAAAAAAAAATGCTTAGTAGAGTGAGGTTAAGGAGGATAGGGAGAGCTGCAGTCAGGGGGCAGGAAGAGGTGAGCAGATGACAGTCCTAAATAGAGTGGTCGGAGCAGATGTCACTAAGAGGGTGAAGTCTATGAAAAGACTTGAGGAAGTGAGGGAGTTACCCAAATGATATTCAGTGAAAAAATGATTCAAAGTGCACAGCTAAAGCAAAGTCCCTGAGGTAGGATCATGCATGTCTTGTTTGAGAAAGGGCAGCGACCCCAGTGGGGCTGGAGCTGAGCCAGGAGGAAGTGATAGGAGAGGAGGTCAGAGATGTAACCGGGCTGATTATGGAGGGACTGGCGGGCCATTGTAAGGACTTCAGCATTTATTCAGAGTGAGATGGGAGCCATTGCTGGACTGTGAACTGAGAAGCACTATGATCTGGCTTAGATTTAGAAAGGATCATTCTAGCAGCTATGATGAGAAATTTATAGGGAGAACTGTTTCTACAGTGAGACCATGTAATTTTTGCTTATGTGTTTGGTAAAATGACTCTGAAGAGGATGCCAAAAGTGTTGCAACAGTGCTTTGTATAATGGAGGGCATGTTGAAAGAAGTGAATAATTTCAAATATCATCTAGGTTCACGCATTCTGATGAGTTTGTAACATAATCAGTAGCAATAGTTATACCCCATAGATCTCCATTCCCTATATTCCCAAAATATTCTACTGAGTTTGATGAGAAAACTTTCAGAAATGAAGATAACGATCATTGTTTAAAAATAGTATTTGGTAGACAGTCAAATCTTCAAGCTCAAAGAGATAAAACATTTCAGAGGGCAGGAGGCCACTTAATTCATAATAGAAGGACAACTGTTCTTTGTATTCTCATGTCTTTGAACAACTATAAAGTACCCTCTCCAACTTTCAAAGTACTTCTTACTGTCTCTCTTTGTTCTTTTCATCACAATGAACTCCCTATCTCCAGCCTTGTTCAAAGGTCATTAAGCCCACTACCATTCATTCCTGCCCTGGGAAGAAATTAATGCCTATGAAAGCCGTGTGTCTGGTTTTAACAAACAATCTGAAATTACTGCCCCACTGGTGGCTGTCAGAGCATATCCTTGAACTCTCAATTGCTCAATGACTATCACAAGCCTGGTTAAGATAAGCTTGTCTGAAAAATATTCAGTAACCCTGATTTAGAATTCTGAATCAGCACTATCCAATAGAATTTTCTGCAATGATGAAAACATTCTTTTTCCACACTGTCCAACATGGTTGGACAAGCTACTACAGCTCTTGAGCACTTGAAATGTGGCTCCTGTGACTTACAAACTGCATTTATAGTTGATTTCATTTTTATTAATTTAAATTTAAATGTAAATAGCCACCTGTGGCTAGTGGCTACATATTGGACAATACAGATCTAAATTCTTATTCCAAATTATGTTAGACTAACCAGGAGAGATTTCTGCTTCATATTTAGTCTCACCTAGAAATGCTTCTCTGGAATCTTTGCTATTGTACCACAGGCATTAATTAAGGAAATTCAAAAGGAGCTGCCCTATGAAATCTGTTTCTACCTTCACTGAAACAAGTTTTCAAGGACATCGATCATATATATATAGCACAGATGGGGTTCTATCACTCCAGCTTCAATACTAGGAAAAGGCATGCTTGTTCTAAAAAGCTTGTCTGTATCATGGAACTTACTGTGTTACAGCTTTGCATTTGTTGCAGGGTGCTCAGAGCTAAATGGGTGGTCCAACTCTAGCAAGTGATGTTATATAGGGCCTCAGGCTGCGTTTTGTGTGCTTATGTTACTCTTAACCTCTTTTTATTTTTTTCTGTCCCTATTTCCTCATTGCTGATTTTCTTGCTTATTTTAAATTTTACTTGATGGTATTGTATTCATTTTTGTATTTCTGAAACAGGCATGATACAAATAAATATCCTGTCCTTTTTCTTTTTTTTTTTTTTTTGGCAAATATACTTACTCTTTCTTCAAAGTACTGACTTCCCAAACTTTTCTCTCTTAATCTTATTTTTACTTTTCTCTAAATTCTTTCCAAATTCTATATATTTCATGCTAATTGCTGACCTCACACTAATCATACGACACTCAAAACACCCTGGAGATTACTGAGAATAAAAAGATTAGTCTCATGTAAGTCAAGGTAAATTACAGTTTACTCATTTCAAAATCGTGCTTGCTATGTTACTAAAAAATA
The DNA here is from genome assembly GCF_015220235.1 of Choloepus didactylus. Lineage (NCBI taxonomy): Eukaryota > Metazoa > Chordata > Mammalia > Pilosa > Megalonychidae > Choloepus > Choloepus didactylus. The sequence goes on along the minus strand of NC_051334.1, from coordinate 29,457,879 downwards.
TGGATATTTTTAAAGCTTCCTTTAAATTTATGTTTTTGAAGACGTTGAGTTGTACTAGAAAGTTACCGTGTCTCTTAGGGTTGAGACTGTGGTATTTGTTTTAGAAAAAGAAACATTTCAGAAAATGTACAAGAGTGGTTTAAAATATATGAGTTTTTGCAACATCTGTGAGTATATGACTTAGTGATAATTAAAATAAACTATTCTTCACCTGTCCTGGGTTGAGTGTATTTTGAGATTCTGTTTAAAATAACACAAAGCTTTGTCTTTGGAGCTAAACTGCAAACAACCTGACAAAGTTTATGATGTGGATAGTAACTGTCATCAGGG